>NC_066582.1:145956527-145969027 GCF_024323335.1 Lathyrus oleraceus
ATCGCGTCTTTTCGGAAAAGGAGGTACACGTCAATTTGCAAAGGAGAGAACATTTTAGGGGTTTCATTCAGCTTCATCTACAAATAGAAGGTTGTGAGCCTAGAGACGCTGATGTGCTAGATCCCTTAAATAGTTGAAAACAGTCGGATGTATCAGAGTATGATTGGATGGACACAAAAATAGCGGATATATCCTCAGCTCTGAGTACCGAGGTCTCTCTAGGCGATGATGACATCGTAGTCGGCGATCCTTTGGAGTGGTTGATCCTTCCCATGTCCGAGGAGAAGAGGATATGCATTTCTTTCGATAAATGTGTGGTCCCATTTTACGAGTGCTTGTTTACAAGAATATGATCTTGACTACCTTTCTCTGGGTTTGAGGTAGTCGTATTGAAACATCTAAAAGTTGCTCATTCCCAACTTCATCCCGGGTCATGAGCATACATAAGAATATTCCAACCATGTGCTGAACATAAATCATGGAATCCCACTATTAGCTTATTTTTTATTTTTTCCATCCAAGGCGTACTTCCCTAGACAACTTTCGTAATTAATGGCTTATTTACTTTCATCTAGTTAACCATTGGTTCGACTCCTTTACTCTGGACTAGGGCTACTTCTTGGGAAAAATTTTATTGGTGAAGACTTTCACCCTCACGAATCACTCTGTTTTCTACTATATCCATGTTGATTCTCCTTACTTATGTCAGATTTTGTATCCAAAGTAATGGCCCAAGCTTCATTTTAACTGGGTGACTCATTCCTATTATACTAAATCAGCTTCTCTTTCTTCGGACGAGGTAATAATGAAGGAGTAAATGCAATCATGGTTTCAATGACTTGGCTATGAATAATGGTTCAGCTCTAGTGAAGTGCCTTCTACCGATGTAAGGAAAAGGTCAATTGATACTCATGTTATCTTTAGTGTGGTTAGCCAAGAAAAGATTAGGATAATTTTTTATGAAGGCAGTGTATTCTTGCTTTTTTACATGTGTGATTGTGTTTTAAAGATAGCATGGATAAAATAAGAAGGTTGAACATGTTCTATATACTTTTAGATGCTCAAGGTATTCGGTCTATGGTGAATACAGGGACTTCTGCCTCTTCCTCCACTCCTCTTGTGACCACTGCTACTATTCTAAATCCTTTTCCTACATCAGCTGTAAAAGGTTATGTTTTTGTTCATGAGGTGGATCAACTTGTGGATGTTGCATTCATTTTGAGAATGAAGGAACTAATGCCACTTCTAGTTTCGATGAAGAGCACTTGGGATGAGGAACAACAATCTCTTCGGATTGAGTGCTCTCTAAAACGAAGTTGTGCTACTGAAGGTGGTGCTTCTAGGAAAATAACTCCTTCCATAAATATATTAGATGTCTTCTTTTCCGGATTCTCCACACTCTTAAGGAGGCAACCACTATTGTGTCGATGTCGGACTTATCCTTCATCCTGAATCTCCCTAAGGAAGATAAGATGAATCTGGCTTCTCAACTTGCTCACAACATGTTCAAGGCTGCTTCTATCTTCTCTCTTATCGATATTGGACAAGGAGATGTCTTAGCCCCCGATAATCCATCCTTGGAAAGAGATGCTTGGAAAGGGAAGGTCAAAGCTTTGGAGCTGAAACACCTTAATCTCCAAAAGGTACTTGTTATGCTACAGGAGGAAGTAAAAACTACCAACACTTTAAAAGAGATTTCATAATACATGGTTCTCCTTCTGACATGTCCGCTAATGTAACCAAGTTGGAGGTTTCTCTTCAGGGTGCAAAGAAGCAGCATAAGGTTGCTTCTGATTCTGTTAAGGACAAGACATGCAAAGTAGATGAGTATCGAAAAACCCTTCTTTAGGAAACTGAGGTCAACCCAAAGGCCTTGAAAGCCCTCAAGGATGAGGTGGCCAATATAAAACAGGCACTCCATGATTCTCTTGAGTGGACTATGCAAGACGTTCTTGGAGTCCGTGAGTGAGTTGGGGAGCAGGCGAAGAGGTTCCCCCCCGATGCTGTAATTTCCGCTGAGGCATTTGATCCATTTAAATTTGCTCCCAAGGTGACTCAAATAGGAGGTCCCAGTGCCTGAACTTCAAATGCTTAGGCTTAAATTTTCTTTCTTCCTACTGATTTTTAGCTCCTGCAATATTTCTCGGGTTTTTGTGCCTTGAGTGTAACGATATTTGATAATTAATGGAGTATTTAGCTTGACGCTTTATGAAATTTTGTTCCTCAAGGGACAAATATTGGACCAGATGTTGAGACAACTTGTCCAACTTTTAAAATTAGTTTAAGAATAGTTTTACACCTATAATAAACAATGCAAAAAGTTGTAAAATAACACAAGAGATTGGTAACCCAGTTCAGTGAAACCACACCTACGTTTGAGGGACACTCTACCCAAGAAAGGAAATTCACTACTTCAAGTTAGTACAATTAGTTTTATAGGAACATTAACACCGTGATGTTCAATGCCTCTTCTTAATCCCAATGAATATCTATTTAGGTCTTCCCCTAAGTATGAGAACCCTTATCACTTTCTTTTAATCACTAATCCCAAGTGACACACTCAATAAACAGATCGCTAATCCCAAGTGATCAACATACTATCAGCTATATTGATTGTTGAATTTCCAAATCAACTAAGACAAACCAACAGTTATGCCAAGTTACTGAAACATAGAGTGGTGTACAACAGTAGATTCAACACTAATTATTATGAGGGCACTAACGTGGAATACAAGAAACAAAAGAATCACAAACCCTAGGCACTAAGAACTCAGTCATGTGCATAAAACTCACCCATAAACATGAGAGTTGAGTCTCCTTAAATAGAAATGTCTTATGGGTTTTTTATCCTTTGATATCTGAATTAAATTCGTCCAAAATAATAACTTAATTAGTTGGATTTGATTTTCTCCATAAATCTCTCCAACAAAATATATGATTTTTTTATATTTCAAAATCAAATTTAAATCTGATTTTATATTCAACAACTGTTAAACAAATCACACAAACATTTCCAAATAATTTCGACAAATATGATTAAGATTCAATCATAAATTTCGCACCAAACAACATCCATCATGGCCTCCTGACTAGGGCCAGATGTTGCACTGCACACATGATGGAACATCATGTTCCCCATATTGGACTAGTATATCCAAATTAACTTTTGTGTATAAATTGTAGATATTCTTTGTAGAGTGAGTCTTGGATAGAATAATTCTTAACCAAAAATGCAATAACATTTATTTGTTGCCAGAGACCAAATGTTGTGGCACACTTGTTTGAATATCATGTTCCACATGTATCCCTTCTGCCCCAGAAACAGCTTAAACAAACTCCATGTTGCTTTGCATAATGCAGTCAATTCGAAAAGGACCAACAATCTCCCCCTTTGGAAAATTTTGACAAAATAACTCTTCAATCCAAAACACAATTGAGTGACAAGAATATCCCATACTCAGACAAAGCATTAGCAGCAACAGACGCACAAACATCAAAGCATACATCAGGAGCAGCAAAAGCACGTATCAATATCACATTAGTTGCTACACATCAGTCAATTGACACATAAAAATGATCCATACACAACTAACATGAAATCATTCATGATAGGTTAGTCATGCATGCACATACAGTTAGTAGTCATTAGTCAAAGGTCAGAGGCTACTACTAACACACAAGGTTGAAGGCCAAATGACAGGCCAAATGCTTCCGCATGTATGCACACATATCATCAATTAGTACAAATCAAAACATCAATTAGTACTAATCACAACATGATGTATCAATTGACCTCATACACCACACATCAATAGTTTTTAGTCACACCATTAAACACTATTACTCCCCCATTTTGCTATAATTTGGAAAAGTTCCATGAGCATAATTATCAACAGCATGGTCAATATTAGCCATGAGAATAGTCAGTGAATGTGTCAGACAAGAGCACACAAATTCAAGAGTATAAACTATCAACAACAACCATGAGCATAAATGTTGAACATAAAGCTAGAACATCATGACTGAAGCTAGAATAACTTCTGATGAAACTAAATTAACCTAGTCTTCATCATCATCTGAAAATAGGTTTCATCTTCAATGCAAATCCAATATTCCAAATATCCTTTCAAAGTAAATACAACATAAACTTGGACTTGAAAAAGCTTGAAACAGATCTAAAGTGCACGAGAATCCAACCAGTATGCACACCAAGATGTCACACACATGTTTTAGACATCTTGCTATCCATTTTTCCTATACAATCAAATAAACAATATTCCCATTTGGCTACTTTTTAGGCGAACCACAAATTAAATACTTCTTCAAGATTTCACCAGCTAGTGCACAAGAGAAAAGATTATCATAGAAGTGTACCCTTTTCAAGTGTGCCATTTTCTTTTTCTCCCCCTCTTTTTATAAAAAGAGATAAATGACATAGGACCACCATCAATCAAATAAACTAGCAGTAGATTCTACAGACATACATGATACTACTCACATTCACCCATTCATTATTTAGATAAAACAACATACAACTTCTTATGAACACCAGACCAAAGCAACATCCTTTTTTGAGTATCATCATATCATCATCTCCCCCTAATTTTCTCAAACTGGGCAAAGGGTAAATAATTAGCCCACTATGGGCATAAGTACTAGATAACAAGAATCCAATAGCACATACCACGAGCTTGAAGTAGCAGCAACAATAAGTTGAGGTGACAAAGCTCTAACATTTCTCAAGATCAGGTTCATCATCAGGTGCAAAAATGTGTAACACAATGTCTAGGACATCTTTCCCAAGAAACAACTTGTAACTGAAATTCAGCAACCTGTGACGAATACCATCATTCTTAATCATAAATTCTTTCATCAACTTAGTATAACCAGATTCATCATTCAACATTATCTTCAATAACCAAGTATCACTAAGAGGCTCCATAATTTCATTATATTTCAGTGCCTCAACACAATGTTCTTTTTCAAGAGAAATTCTTCTCTGATGAGCAACATTCCTTTTCTTCCTAGCTGATTTCTTACTAACAAGCATATATTTATTCTTATTCTTGGTTGTCTTATTTGCGTTGGTAGGAGTAGGGATCTTCTTAGAAGGAGTCTATTCAGCCTTCAACACAACCTTTATATTTTCCACCCTTTTATTTGACTTCTTGTCAGACCTTTTACTAAGACCAACATATTTAGTAACACCCTCATTGATAGAAGCACATATAACATGAACTCCATCGTTCTTATGGATAGAACCCTCATCAATATTGACATAATCATTATCATTATCAATGTTTTCATTCACATTATTCACTATATGATTCACTTCATAATTAATAGGGGCAACTCGCCCATCCTTCCATTGAGTTGGAAACTCAGTCACCAACATGTCATATAGGTTGTCTGGCACATCCTGGTTGACATTGACATTCAAGTACCTATTGAGGGAGGAACTTTTCACATTCATTTTCCTTCCTTTCAATGATAACTCTTTGCACGAGTCTCATAAAGTTCATACATGGTAGTTCAAAAACATGAGTAGGATTTTGAAGCATTTTGTATGACAACTTTTTTTGCTTCCCAACTTGACACTCTCCACAAATTTTGCCTTCTTCAATCACGAGTTTTAGAAATACCTTAACAACATCTTCATATATAATCTCCTCCATGCGCTTAGCTTTTGATGAAGACTGATATATCCACTTATAACAAATTTGTTTGGATCTTAAACCCTTCATTAGCACTTCTTGATCTTTGCTAGAGACAATACATTTATACTTGTTGTAGCTAACATTTAAACCTTAATCATATAGTTGACTTATGTTGATCAAGTTAGCAGTTAATCCTTCTACCAACAACACATCATTAAGACAAGAAAAACCTGGACTAACCAGTTTGCATATGCCTTTGATTCTTCATCTAGCTCTATTACCAAAGTTAACATAACTACTAGAGTAGGGCTTTAACTCTTCAAGATAGCTCTTTTTACCAGTCATGTGCTTTGAGCATCCATTATTAAAAAACCACTATTCTCTTGTTGAAACTCTAAGAAAAGTATGTGATATAAGACAATTGACATTTCCCTTGGGTTTCCACACTTTTTAGCTTGAGTTTTCTCCCCCTTCTTTCTCTTAGGCCTTGGATGAGTATAAAAATGAGGATAACCAAACAATCTATAGCAAAATGGCCTTATATGTCCATATTTACCACAGTGGTGACACCTCCAAGATGATTTCCTGTTGTCTTTGTTATGGGGTACACATGTTGGCAGGAGGCTGGGACATGTGGCCTTCCATAAAAAAACTGAGTTCTCTTTTCAGGAGCAACAACTTTCTTATAGGTAAATTTGAGCTTTTTGTTCATGGAACTGTAGTCAAACCCTATAGACTTATTTTCCCCAATCCCAGGATCTCATCTAGCATATCAGAACCAATGTTCAACATACAAATATATTTTTATCATATTGTCAAGTTTGGAATTTAACAATATGACTTCCTCTTCCAGGTCTACAATGGTTGAACCAAACTTCTCTTTTTCAAATCACTTATGATTTTCTGTTGTTTATCTTCTCTCAAACAATATTCCTTCCATTCAGTGAGTATCGCTCTATATGTTTCATCAAGTTCTTCTACTGGCATTCTTCATCATTAGACTCACTACAAGAATCATATTTCCCACTAAAAGCCATCACTTTATCAACTACTTCTCCCTCACTCTCATTATTAGATTCAGGCTAGGTGATTGACAATCCCTTTTGCTGCCTCTTTAGAAAATTAAGATATTCATTTTTAATGTATCTAAACCCTTCACATTCAACATTTCATTCCTTTTCCTTTGTTCAGGGGACTGATTTCTAACACATTGTCTGGGACATTTGTCCTCCATCTTCTAGCCAAATTCATTAAGAAGTTGTTAAAATTTCTCCCAACAAGGGCTATTGCCTCTAGAAAACTTTCTTCGCCTTGATCTTCATCTTTTTCAGAGTTAAAGACAAATGAAATGCTCTTGTTCTTTTTTTTCAGGTCTATCACTTATAGCTATCTCAAAAGTTTGCAAAGGACTAATGAGTTCATCAACTTTCATGTTACTTAAGTCTTGGGATTCTTCAATAGCTTTAACCTTCATATCAAACTTCCAAAGTAGAGATCTTAGGATATTTATGATTAGATTTTCTTCATACATCTTCTCTCCTAAGGCAAATAAAGTGTTGGCAATGTCTCTAACTTTTATGTTAACATCTAAGATGGGTTCATCTTCTTTCATTCTCAGGTTCTCAAATTATGTTGTGAGGATTTGTAGCCTTGACATACACACTTTGGATGTGCCTTCATGAGCATTCTTAAGAATTTTCCAAGTTTCTTTAGCTTCAGTACATGTATTGATAAGTCTGAACATGTTCTTGTCAACACCATTTAATATATTATTCAAGGATTTGTCGTTTCTAAGTGCTTCAACATATTCATCTTTGGACCAATCAGCTTTAAGCTTATTGATCCATCTTAAGAAGTGATCATAGGATGTTTCCAACCTTTAACCACAACCTTCCAAGTTTTGTTGTCTATGGATTTGAGAAAAGCAACCATCATTACTTTCCAATAGTCATAATGTGTGTCATCCAAAATAGATGGTCTATTGATATACCCTTCATCCTTTTTGTTGTCCATAAGAACATAAAATATCTCCCTTAATCTCACCTAAACAAAACAAGGTGCCTACTCTTATGCCAATTGAAATTATGTTCCTCAGGGGATAGATGTTGGACCAGATATTGAGACAACTTGTCCAACTTTTAAAACCAGTTTAAGAACAGTTTGACAACAATAATAAACAATATAGAAAATTGTAAAATAACACAAGAGATTGGTAACCCAGTTCGGTGAAACCACACCTACGCCTGGGGGACACTATACCCAAGAAAGGAAATTCACTACTTCAAATTAGTACAATTAGTCTTATAGGAACAACAACCTCATGATGTTCAATGCCTCTTCCTAATCCTAGTGACTTTCTATTTAGGTATCCCCCTAAATATGAGAACCCCCTATCACTTTATTTTAATCACTAATCCCAAGTGACAAACTCAATAAACAGATCACTAATCCCAAGTGATCAACAACATAGCAACTTTGTTGATTGTTGGATTTACAACTTAACTAAGGAAACCCAAAAACTAAGAAAACCATCATGGATGTTCTTTGGTTAAAATTCAAACCTTCAATCAAATTTTTTGAACCAGAGAACATCCATGATGGTTTGTTGACCAGGGCCAGATGTTGCACTGCACACATGCTAGAACATCGTGCTCCACATGTTGCACCAGTATATCCAAATTAACTATTTTCTATGAATTATAGATATTCTTTGTATAGTAATTCTTGGATAGAATAATTTTGAACCAAAACTACAATAACATCTATTTGTTACCATAGACCAAATGTTGCAACACACATGTTAAAACATCGTGTTTCACATGTGTCCCTTCTGTATTAGAAATAACTTGAACAAACTACATGTTGTTTTGCATAATGCATGTATTTGATTGATAATTATGGTTTCTTATGAATTCTTGTAATTCTAGTGCTTTCTCTTTTGTCCTGTGAAGTCTTTATTTAGTTTAGAGTTTAGGTCACACCACCGGTGCACAACGACTACGACAGGATACCTACTTTAGGCATGAGAGCCTTAACTGTTGGATTTACAAAGGAAATAATTTATTTGATTGGAACAAAATGAAAAACGTGACATTGGAATTTTATTTCTCTTTACATCTTGGTACATTTTTTGGTTGGGAATATAAATGTGAATAAGGTCTAGGAGGGGGGGGGGGTGAATAGACGTGTCCCCTTTTAAAAACAATTTTAAAAAACTTTTACTACAAAATCAGCGTTTAATGGGCAGAATCTAAAACAACATAAGATAGAATCTTAGAATCTCATCAATATGAATCCTAACCAATTTATTTCAATGTTGTCACTAAACGTGATATTTTCAAGGATATAAACAACATAGTAAGACTAAATTTTCTTGATCCAAGAAAATTAATATCTCGTCTTAGTCATGCTTTATATCATAATTAACTTAAAGATGATTCAATAGGTTTGATGCAACACAGACCTATGCTTATACATTAAATAGCTACAAGCATGATCTAACTTACATGACACACAAACTACATTATGATTTAACATTTTCATGACGAATGCAACAAATTAAAGAGAGATGGGGAAGAAGGAGAGTACACAGAGAATGTATATTGCTTCAATGCTATCATTTTTGCATGTATCTTCAATGGTTTAAAACCATTGGGAAATAATCATGTCTTCCACTATTTTTAAGAGTTAATATACAAGTTTTTTTATACAATAAACTATCATCAATCTGAATGCTAGTAATCAAATTGCATTAGCCTACACACAAATCAGGTGACAATTCCTTTTGTTGATGCAGATACTCAACTGCACAAATAAAATCCTCAATGATCTTGATCTAATAATCTTGCTATCTGTAATAACCTTCTTCATGCTTCATTTTTGCAACATTCTTTCCTCGAATTTGACAAAGACTTGTTCGAGTGATTGTTATTAGCCTCGAATAATTGGATAACTCCCAACTTTGTTCTGCGATAACCTTTACAAGGTTTCACCAAATTCTCTAATGGAGTAAAGATACACTATTCTCTCTTTGCGAACAACACACAACAAAAATCCATGTCTAAGAAATAATTCTTCCACCTGAAAACAAATTAGATTCCCTAATGTACCTTTAGTCTCCTTCTCGCACTCAACCTTTAGAGTTTGAGATCCATAACAATGGTTCTTGACAAAGGTTGAAGATGATGAATAGTATCTGAAGAATCTCTCTCTCACACACACACACCTAAAACTCACAAGATCCATATTCTATGAGGTTAATCACAAGGCATAAACATGGTTCTCTCAAGGTTTTTGGAAAAAATGGGTTTCTAGGTTCTTGGTGAATGTTTAGATATTGATCAATTTTATCAAATAATTGATCATCTCTCTCTCTCTCTATCTCTCTCTCAATTTCTTGTTCTACTACATAAACACAATGATGTCACAAGTGATCATGGACAAGAAAGAGGTTGAGAGAAAGTTAATATGCTTGAGGGTAGACACGCACTCAACGGTTTCTACTATCTAAAACAACAAAGACAATGGGTTTTTATCAAATCTAAAGTAATGACCTGAATCAAAGTAATAACAACTTGAATCAAAGGTTGGAAAGAAGGAAAGCAAGTTATGATTTGAGTCATGTGTATATCATGATTCTAGTCAAGTAAATTTATGATTCGAATAACACCTTTTTTTATTCTACTCAAATGAGACAAAGCCAACACCCCACTTTCATAAGACTTCATGATCTGAGTCACACTATGTATGATTCGATTCAGATATCTTTCCAGTCCTGACTCAAGTATTCTAACTTGTGATTCAAGCAATACTTAATATATTGATACAAAACCAATTGATATGCTAAAAAAGGAAACAAAAACATGGATACAACTACTAAGACATTGAATCGATAAGATCTCAAAGGTACAACACTAATTATAGTTGAAGCAAACGAATACAAAATGTTCCAAATGAATAACAATAATAATACAAATAATGCATACAAATGATAAAGTACAAACACACAATAAGTCAAATCATGCATACACATAAATTGACAAATCATCTAAACAAAAATGACACCGATGATGACTTCAATTTAATTCCCCCCATTTTTTTATGTTTGACAAATTTGAATATATTATTGGTAATTTGATTTAAGTGGTTATCTGAATTTGAAGTAGTATTAAACAATTCACAGATCTAGTTTTATTGAACGATATAATATTATGATAGTATACACTTTGAGACTTGAGCACCATGCTCTCCTGCATTAAACACTTATTATGCATAAATATCAATAATATCTTGAGAACTCCCCCCCCCCCTAAAAAATATCAAAAAGAAAGGAAAAAAACACAAACAAATAGCCCTAATAAACATAAATCCTATAACGCAATGTCATACAACCAAACTAATTAAGCACCAGAAACTTGCATACATGCATAACCAAAATAGATGCAATTTTAGAAAGTAATGAGAGACAAGAGATAAAAGATAGATCAAAGCAAACAATAGATTAACATATCAAAATAATGGTCAAATCATGCCACAAAATATATAACATCACTAGCAATATCCAGATCAATATCCAAAAATAGTAGAAGGTACTAACATAAGTCTAAAAATAAAAATAAATAATATGAAGATAAAATGCATGTGATGGTATGACATTATGCATGAATGCTTAATGAAAATTAGCAGAGGAAGGTGCTAGAGCATCATCATTATCTCTAGGGTTGAACATAAGTGTAGAAGATTGAATTTGATATATGACACCTTTCACAACAACTAGCTCGAACAAGATCTTCTCTTCGATCTCTTTCGGTTCTTATCTGATCTTCTCTTCTCATTATTTCGTTTATTTTTCAACCATGTTAATATGAGCATGGATGTGAGCCTCTCTAGCCTGATAATCTTCCAAAATATTTCTAACCAAGCCATCAAAGTATGTCTTAGCATCAATAGATAGAGGTGTTCAAATTCAAACCGATCTAAAAACATCAAAAAACCGCAAAAAATCGAAAAATTATTGGATGTGTTTGGATGGATGTCATTATGTAAAAATTGCTCAGTTTGGATCGGATTTCAAATTGATTTTTCAAAAACGATCCAAACCGAACCGAACCGCTTGTATATATTTTTATACATATTTATTTTTTATTAGTATGATATGTTGTGTTAATTTACTATTAGATGATACTTATTTTTGCAAATACTATTTATTAGTTTGATTTAATCTATTTATTTTTATTATTTTATTTGTTTCAACCATAAACGATCATTATCATTTTGTAATGTTAACTTTTAATAAAGTATATATTATATATTATATCAAAATTATTATTTACTAGTACTTTTATAATATTAGTAAAAATATAATTTGTAATTTGGATATCCAAAAAACTGATCCAAATCAAACCACATGAAATAGTATCGGATTGAATCAATTTTTTTTAACCAATCATCAAAAACCAAACCAAACCAAACCGTGAGTAAATTTATCTTTGGATCAGATGATATTTTGATTCAAAATTGATCCAAACTGCACCGCTAACACCCATATCAACAGATAAAAACCTCTAGAAGAGTGAGACGAAGTTGATGATGATGAACCAACATGCTCAGGAGCAGTCTGACTAGGAGCAGTTGTAGACTTATTCTTCTTTTTGGTCGCCATAACTTTAGGAATTTAAATCCTGTCCTCATAAACATATCTTCCAACAATGTCCAGATATTAATACACATTGTTTTCATCTTGATAGTAACATAACATCTTAATGACAATTGACTCAACTGGCTTTGGTGCTTCAACCAAATCTTCTTCAGCGGAGATGATACCATTCAGTTCCAAAATATACT
>NC_066582.1:146274027-146411527 GCF_024323335.1 Lathyrus oleraceus
AGAGAAGTAGGTATCGCCCAACAGAGTCAGAACGAGATTAAGAGTAGAGAAAATCCTAATAGCGTTCACATCCACAAACTTGTTGATGTTGGGGAATAACACTAACCCATAGATGAGAAGTACAAATATGGCCTCAAAGGCGTCCTCACTCATGGCCTTCCCATACATAGTAGCTTGAGCAATGAGGAACTCAAAAGGGAGACCTTGAATTCCTCTTTTGGTATTCATATGAGCACCAACCAGAGATTCATCTATGTGTAACATGTCAGCTATCTCTTGAGAAGTAGGAATATTCTCCAAGCCACTGAACGACAACTGGTCTAGAATAGGTATACGCACAAGGTAAGCATACTCCTCAAGGGTAGGCAAAAGCTGGAAATCCGGAAACGTGAAGCAACGGTACAAGGGATCATAAAACTGCACCAATACACTCACCAATCCTTCATCCACCTGAGTAGTCAGAAGAGGAAGAAGCTTCCCAAAACGAGCCTTGAAACCCAAAGGATCTAATACATAGGATGTCAGATTCCTTAACTCTTTCAAATCTGGTTTCCTGAAGCTGTACTTCTTTGTATTCCTTCTTTGTCTTTCCATGTCTGAAAATTTTGCAAATAAACCCCTTAAGTTCCTTGAAATTTTTCTTATTTATTGATTATATGGATGCAAATGGGTGCATGAATGCATGAATGCAACAATCACACTCAAGGATCAAGCAAAGCACACCAAACAAAGGTCATGGGATGGATCATGTTATCCTTAATATCAATCATCCATTTTGGTGGATTATGGTTTACACCTTATCAACACCCAAGTTCCATTGATATTAAGGATTCATGAACGGATCAACCATGAATCAAGGATTTGTTGTAAGTCACGAGCATTGAGTTTAGGTAAAGAACCACCCAACGGGAGTGTACTAAGGTTTAAACCTGCCAAACATGTTCTACAAGAGGTTCCCATAGTCATCATCCCATCTTTCGGATATTATTGGAGAAACAACTACTCGTATTCCGAAAATATTCTCAAGAGAGACTCTTATGAGTGTAGTATCGCGTAACAATCGTATCAAATCTTACACTTGAACGACTTTCGCACTACATCCTAAGAATAGGCCAAGATGGGCTTGGTAAACTAAGGTCCTTGGCTTCTAAGGTCTATATTGGAAAGAGTAATGTCTAACCACAACTTACTTGTGTGACATTATTGATCCCAACATAACCTCCACCAAGTGAATGGACTTGCAAGTCAACTTGCTAAGGAATAACTCCACACAAGTCAACAAGACTACACCATTCTCCTATCCTAAGTGCACTCGAGTCCGGGTATAGAACTCATCTCACAAAGATCACCAAGCATACAAGGAATTAATATCAAGCAATTCAATCATTACATACAATACAGTAATCCCAAATTGCACAAAAATATGTCACAAAAAAAAAATATACAATACAATATAACAAATATGAAAAGTAGGCAAAACCCACTAGGATGTTTCGTTCCCCAGCAGAGTCGCCATTTTTCTGTAGCGGGGTATTCGTTACCATTAGAGATATTGGCTAAATCCAAGGTAAATCATACAAGTCGAGTCGCCACCGCACTTCTATTTATCCAAAGGAATGGTTAGAAAGCGAACAAAAACCTAAAAGTTTTATCGAATCAAAAACTAGTAAAAATGTCAGAGATCTGGGTAAGGGGGTTGGTTATGCAATGGGAAGGTATTAGGCACCCAAAGCATCCTAGGTACTCCTAGGGAGCCCTTTTCACATTTGTTGCAAAGGTTGTTGTTTTTTTTTGAAAATTTATTTGTGCAAACATGATTGAAGGGATGAGAAAAGCGTGTATGTTTATCTAATGTACTACTTACTAAAAGAAGGGTCAAAAGAAAATGACTCGCACGGACGTCGCATCCACTGCATACGTATCTCATCTGAATCTGAGAATCAGAGTCTTCGTAGCTCGGCTACCTATGGGTTAAAGAGGAATGTGCTCGCTAAGACATCGCGTCTTATGTCTACGTATCTCATATGGGATGAAAATCAGAGCAAAACGTAGTTCGACCACCTATGGGGTAAGGGTTGTGTTTTGGGGTGAACGACGTTACTACGCAATCTACCGGATGCTCGACCTTTGGAGACTTACTCGCCTGTAGTAGAAGGAGATAACGTGTTCTTATGAGAAGAAAAATCAATGAGTTTGGGGTGTTTAGGGATGCTCATGCAAAAAGGCAGTCCTAGATGAAGGAACCGCGCTACCTTAATTGACATGCCACGAGGCTATACGAAACCTAAGAAATCGGTAACATGCGGGAAAAGTAAAGGGATCGAGAGATCTACCGTATGGATAAAGATCCGAAGTAACAACAATTAAAGAGATAAGAAAACCAGAGATCTCTCAAGCTAGCACCATCAAAGAAAGTGAGTCAGTACAGGTAATCAGAATAAACCTCCAGGTGGTATCCCACAAATAAAGTGGAACACCAGGCAAGCCATCTCTGCAAGAGTATGTGAGTCCTCACAAAAACTCAACAAACAGGTTAGAGTAATATGTCGGAATTAGGAGAAAACAATGCCATAACAAACACAAAACAGGTTAGAGCAAACAGGGTAGGGTAATCAAGAGTTGCCCCCAAATCAAAATGTAACCACATGAATCATGCCATTAAAATTCACAAAAAGCTCACAAAAAGCAATCAAGGGTAGGAGGCCTAAACCTCTTGTCAAACACATGCATCAAAAGGGTATCAAATTCACCCATAATACCTCATACATTCAGAGCATTCAAATTAAAAGCATAAAGTAATGTGAATAAGGCAAACCTGACTGGAGAGATCGAATGAAATTGAATTGCCCGGTTGGGTTTGCAAAGCAATCTGAGGGTTTATATGAGAGGGAATTGGTTCTTTGTCGATGAGTTCCCTTCAATCTCTGGAGGTTGCTCTGAACTCTGTTAGCTCTTCTCTCACTATCTTTTTCCTTGCCAGGGTAATAGGAATAGAATTGCCTTTTGTTTCACTGAAACTCTGAATTTATAACCTGATTTTTGTGGACCTGTGGGCTCAAATGAGAGAGGCCCAAGTTCAAAATTTTTCTGTTATATTTTATTTATTTATTTATTATTATTATTATTATTATTTTATTTTTTTTCGTTTTCGTTTTTTTTTCTTTTTTTTAAACACGTGGGCTTCGCCTAGCGAGCATGACAGTTCAAGAAATTCCTCTGAGCGTAGGTGATTCTGGTGGCTTTTTTTGGGACTCGCTAAGCGACCCATTCTGCTCGCCTAGCGAGCATGACAGCTCATGAACAAACTTTTGCTCCTTCAAGATTAACGTTTTGACTGACGAATAGACCCCATTTGAACCTGTTGGAAGTATCTCAAGCCATTCCCTTGTGTTGACTGATCATCTAAATAGAACCCACAAAGTGTCTTGGATGATACTCAAGCTTCAAACAAAAGATGTTAGTGACACATTTTTGTGCTTTTGGTTAGTAACAAAAGTAAGAGAAACAATGATGTATAATTCAAGCATGCTTGGTGATCTCAAACCAATCACAAGGAGTCCCGCCCAAAGGCAAAGGGAACCAAGATGCTAAAGATCCTTGAGGCAATGCAAATGCAATGTTATGATGCCATGAGGGATCTTAGGGTCAAAATTGGGGTCTTACACCATGGTATGGACCCTATGTTTCGGAGACTGGAAGAGAGGTTGAAAGCTGTGGAAGGGCAGAATGCTCTTGGTGTGGATGTTGCTGACTTGGGGCTGGTCCCAGGCGTGAGAGTTCCGCCAAAATTCAAAGTCCCCGTGTTTGATAAGTACAATGGCAACTCTTGCCCGAAGACTCATGTACAAGCTTACTTCCGCAAGATAATCGTGTATTCTGATGATGAGAAGCTGCTCATGTACTTCTTCCAGGACAACCTAGCTGGGGCATCGTTGGAGTGGTATATGAGGCTGGACAGAGCCCATATTCGCTGTTGGAGAGACTTGGCTGAGGCCTTTGTGAAGCAATATCAGTATAATGCGGATATGGCACCTGACAGGACTCAGCTCCAGAATCTGTCTCTCAAGAGCAACGTGTGCTTCAAAGAGTATGCTCAACGCTGGAGAGAGTTGGCTTCCCGTGTTCAGCCTCCGATGTTGGAAAAAGAGATGGCCAACATGTTTATGAACACACTGCCTGGATCTTATTTGGAGCGTCTGGTGGGTTGCAACGCCTCGAATTTTGCTGATGTGGTCTCTACCGGTGAGAGGGTGGAGAACTACTTGAAGACATGTAAGATCCAAAATGGGGTTGGATCATCTTCGGGGTCAAAGAAGTCGTTCTTAGGAGGACAGAAGAGGAGAGAAGGGGATGCAAATGCCATATCTTCTTATCAGAACAGGGGTAACCGGAGGAATAACTTTTAGAATTACCATCAACAACCTTATGTTACAGCAGTGACCATTCCGGCTGCAGCACCAGTGCAACAACAACAACCTCAACGTCAACAAAATCAATACCAACGACAACAGGGTAACATACCTGCTTATCAACAGAGACAGAGGATGATGGATAGGCGTTTCGACACTCTTCTGATATCGTATGCCCAGTTGCTTCCCAACCTTCAACATTTGCAACTTGTGCAGTTACGCACTTTGGCTCCTCCCGTTGGCAGGCTTCCAGTGGGTTATGATGCCAATGCTAGGTGTAATTTCCACTCTGGGGCACCTGGCCACACTATTGAGAACTGCAAAGCTTTTAAGCACGTAGTTCAGGACCTTATTGATTCAAAGGCCATTAACTTTGCGCCGGCTCCTAATGTTGTCAACAATCCTATGCCGCAACATGGTAGAGCAAATGTTAACATGGTTGAAGGAGAAGTCAAATTAGTCAAGGAGGTGTTGAAGCTGAAGACTCCGCTGTTAGGAATCAAAGAATACTTGCTAAAGGCAGATGTTTTCCCCGGCTGTGGGAGCGGTTGTTTGGGTTGTGTTGCACAGAGTGGGGGTTGTGTGAAGCTGCAGCAGGGTATCCATGCCTTGCTTGACGATGGTATCCTCCAAGTTGAAGACTTATCTGCCCAAAGGTCTGTTGAAGGGGTTGTTGAGAATGCAGATGTTGATCCTCTCTTTCCTGAAGATGCTGAAGAATTTACAAATGTTGTTCTTGCTGATTTTGTAATTCCCAATGATGTAATTAATTTTTCTGATGCTGTTGCTGATATTCCAAACATGGTGCTTGATTCTGATGTACTTGTTGAACTTGATTCCGATGTTTCGGATGTTTGTACTTCAATAAATAAGATTTCTGAGTATGACTATGACGTTGCCACTATCACAATTTTCTACCCGACCGCTCAGATCAGTGTGCCAGAAGCGCAACCGGTACCACCAGTGCGACCGTATCAATCCACTATGACCATCACGACCCCTGGTCCTTTACCTGTCACCAGCGAAAGGGCCATTCCTTGGCATTACGGGGGGGAATGTGTACACGTACGATCATGGAGTGGAGCAGCCACTGAAAGTAGAAGAGGTGCAGGATCAGAAGTCTGAACCTGGAGTTGGAATGAAAAATCCCGCAGTGGACAATGTTGGTGGAATCGGGTGATTCACCAGAAGTGGTAGACTGTTCTCACCACCGGTTACCCAACCTGATAGTGTTGATGCCTCGGCAAAGACCAAAGGAAAGCAAGTTGTGAATGAGGGTACCTCTGCACCACAGGCTGTCTCTGAGCCTGCTTTTACGAAAGATGTGGACGAGCTCTTGAGAATCATAAGGAAAAGCGACTACAAGGTGGTCGATCAGTTGATTCAGACGTCGTCTAAGATATCCATTCTCTCACTCCTGCTGTGTTCGGAGGCACATAGGGAGGCACTCCTGAAGGTCCTTAATGCTGCCTATGTGCCTTAGGAGATCTCAGTGAACCAACTAGAGGGGATCGTTGCAAATGTTCATACAAGCAACGGGTTGGGTTTTACTGATTCTGACTTGACGCCAGCTAGACGCGATCATAACAAGGCTTTGCACATCTCGATGGAGTGTAAAGACACTGTGCTATCCCATGTTCTGGTGGATACAGGTTCCTCTCTCAATGTGCTACCCAAGAGAACCCTGTCAAGGTTACATGTAGAAGGTTTGATCTTGAAGCCTTCCGATCTTGTGGTAAGAGCCTTCGATGGTTCTGAGAGGTCGGTGTTCGGAGAGGTAGAATTGCCCATTCAGATTGGATCACAAACCTTTAACACCGTATTCTATGTGATGGATATCAGTCCTTCGTATAGCTCTTTGTCGTCCTTCAAGCAGGAACAAGCCTTGGTAAATTCAGGTGTAGCTCCCGGTTGGGGACGTCTGGTGGATTTACCTGTAAAGGAAGACAAGTTTGGGATTGGGTATCAGCCGACATTGACTTCTACAACTTCAACGCCTCAGACTCGTCAGGGGCCGATTACTTTCTCCAGTGCTGGAATCATTCAGTACGGCCAGGTCTTTGCAATCAACAAAGAAGATGGAGATAGTGATTGCGACATTGACAACTGGGTGCGTCCAAGGGTCCCGGGTGAAGTTCTCCGCAACTGGTCTTCTGAAGAGATTATCCAAGTCACTCTTCTTAAAGAGTAATTTTCTTTGTTTATTCATGCATATCCAAGTCTTACGTTCCGCCCAGGGCGTGATGACTCATTGTAGGGCTCATCTATGTGGATACCTGCATTTTTTATCATAAATAAAGGATGTCTTTTTGCATTCAAATATTTTGTTCACTGTCTTTCTATTTTCGCAATTTTCAAAAAAAAAAAAAAACATACATTTAGCAATGTTTTGTTTAGATTCCACTTCTTGTTCACACTCATAAGCACATACCATCACTCATGCAGATGCACATCACCGGATCCTATTGATAACAGTTCTGCTATGGCTCGCTTCGACTTTGAAAATCCAATCTTTCAAGCTGAAGAAGAGGGTGATGAAGACTGTGAACTCCCTGAAGAGCTTGCCAGGTTATTAAAACATGAGGAAAGGGTCATTCAACCGCATCAAGAGTCTATTGAAGTGATTAATCTCGGCACCGAGGACGCCAAGAGAGAAATCAAGATAGGGGCTGCTTTGGAAGATAATATGAAGAAGGGACTGATTGAATTGCTGCAAGAGTATGTTGACATCTTTGCTTGGTCTTATCAGGACATGCCAGGGCTTGACACAGACATTGTGGTACACCGTTTGCCTCTCAAAGAGGATTGTCCTCCGGTCAAGCAGAAGCTCAGAAGAACAAGACTAGAGATGGCTGTCAAGATAAAGGAAGAAGTGCAAAAACAGTTGGATGCAGGGTTTCTAGCGGTTATAAATTATCCGCCATGGGTTGCAAATATCATTCCAGTACCTAAAAAGGATGGAAAGGTACGGATTTGTGTTGACTACCGGGATCTGAACAGAGCTAGTCCTAAAGATGATTTCCCATTCCTTCACATCGACGTTTTGGTGGATAACACGGCTCAGTTCTCGGTATTCTCCTTCATGGATGGCTTTTCTGGCTATAATCAAATTAAGATGGCACCAGAAGACATGGATAAGACAACTTTCATAACCCCATGGGGCACCTTCTGCTACAAGGTGATGTCGTTTGGTCTGAAAAATGCTGGGGCAACATATCAACGAGCTATGATAACTCTTTTCCATGATATGATTCATCATGAAATCGAGGTTTATGTTGATGATATGATTGCCAAATCTCAGACGGAAGAAGAACATCTGGTGAATTTGCAGAAATTGTTTGAGCGTTTGAGGAAATTCAAGCTGAGGCTTAATCCGAACAAGTGTACTTTCGGGGTGAGATCTGGAAAACTGGTGGGTTTTATTGTTAGTAAAAAAGGGATTGAGGTGGATCCGGCCAAAGTGAAAGCGATACAAGAAATGCCTGAGCCAAGAACAGAAAAACAAGTCTGTGGTTTCTTAGGAAGGTTGAACTACATTGCAAGGTTCATCTCTCACCTAACAGCCATGTGTGAGCCAATATTCAAATTGTTGAGAAAAGATCAGGCCATCAGGTGGAATGATGATTGCCAAAGGGCTTTCGAGAAGATAAAAGAGTATTTGCAGAATCCTCCAATACTTATGCCTCCAGTCCCAGGGAGACCGCTGATTATGTATTTGACAGTACTTGATAATTCCATGGGTTGTGTTCTCGGTCAACACGACGAGACAGGTAGGAAAGAGCATGCCATCTACTACCTGAGTAAAAAATTCACAGATTGCGAGTCGAGATACTCAATGCATGAAAAGACATGTTGTGCACTTGCATGGGATGCTAAGCGATTGAGACAATACATGCTGACTCAAACAACCTTACTAATCTCCAAAATGGATCCAGTCAAGTATATATTTGAGAAGCCAGCTCTCACCGGAAGGGTAGCTCGTTGGCAAATGGTACTGACAGAGTACGACATCCAATATACATCCCAGAAAGCCATCAAAGGGAGTATTCTGTCAGACTATCTTGCTCAACAGCCGATTGATGATTATGACCCGATGAAGTTTGATTTTCCGGATGAAGACATCATGTTTCTCAAGATGAAAGAATGTGAAGAGCCAGTTGTTGAGGAGGGACCTGATCCAGATGAAAAGTGGACTTTAATGTTTGATGGGGCCGTCAATGCCAAAGGAAGTGGAATTGGTGCTGTCATTACCACTCCGAAAGGTGCCCACATGCCTTTCACCGCTCGTCTGACTTTTGAGTGCACCAATAATGAAGCTGGGTATGAAGCCTGTATCTTGGGTATCGAGCAAGCCATTGATTTGAGAATCAAGACTCTGGACATCTTCGGAGATTCAACTCTAGTGATCAATCAAGTGAATGGTGATTGGAATACTCTCCAGCCTAATCTGGTCCCCTACAGAGACTACACGAGAAGACTGTTGACTTTCTTCACAACAGTAAGGCTGTATCATATACCTCGTGATGAGAACCAGATGGAAGATGCTCTTGCTACTTTGTCCTCCATGATCAAGGTGATTCGGTGGAACTATGCTCCCAGGATCGATGTTATGCGCCTTGATAGGGCCGCGTATGTGTTTGCTGTTGAACTGGTAGTTCAAGTGCTTTCTGAAGAATCAAGAGTACCCTGCAGGGGCATCCAACAATGATAGAAAGACTTTGAGAAGATTGGCAGGCAGTTTCTTCTTGAACAAAGACGATGTGCTGTATAAGAGGAACTTCGACATGGTTTTGCTCAGATGCATGGATAGACACGAAGCAGACATGTTAATGCAGGAAGTTCATGAAGGCTCCTTCGGTACTCATGCCGGCGGATATGCAATGGCTAAGAGATTGTTGAGAGCGGGTTATTACTGGATGACCATGGAATCTGATTGTTCCAAATATGCTCGGAAGTGTCATAAATGCCAGATTTATGCTGATAAGGTGCATGTGCCGCCAAATCCTCTGAATGTGATGTCTTCGCCGTGGCCGTTTGCTATGTGGGGCATTGATATGATTGGAAAGATTGAGCCGACTGCTTCCAATGGGCATCGCTTCATCCTTGTTGCCATCGACTATTTCACCAAGTGGGTCGAAGCAACATCATTTGCGAAGGTCACCAGACATGTGGTTGCCCGATTCATTAAGAAAGAAATCATTTGTCGTTATGGGATCCTTGAAAGAATCATTACTGATAATGGTTCTAATCTCAATAATAAAATGATGAAGGAGTTGTGCAAGAACTTCAACATTCAACATCACAATTCTTCCCCTTATCGTCCTAAGATGAACGGTGCTGTCGAGGCAGCAAATAAGAACATAAAGAAGATTGTGCAGAAGATGGTCGTTACGTACAGAGATTGGCATGAGATGCTACCCTTCGCCTTGCATGGGTACCGTACGTCAGTACGTACATCGACCGGGACAACCCCTTAGTCCCTTGTGTATGGTATGGAAGTAGTCCTACCTGTTGAAGTGGATATTCCTTCTCTAAGAGTCATGTTGGATGTCAAGTTAGACGAAGCTGAATGGATTCAGACAAGGTTCAATGAGTTGAGTCTTATCGAAGAGAAGCGAATGGCAGCCATTTGTCATGGGCAGTTGTATCAAAGTCGGATGAAGAGAGCCTTTGATCAAGAAGGTGCGTCCTCGATGCTTCCAAGTCGGAGATTTGGTGTTGAAAAGGATCCTTCCTCCTCAGACAGATCACAGGGGCAAGTGGACTCCTAACTATGATGGACTGTATATTGTCACCAAGGTTTTTGATGGTGGAGCCTTAATGCTTGCAACTATGGATGGTGAAAACTTCACTTCCCCTGTGAACTCAGACGCAGTTAAAAAATACTTCGCATAATAGACCCGCTGGACGATAAAAAGAATAGTCCAGGCAAAAAAATGGGCATCCCGGCGAACCAAGAAAATGAAAAAGGTTCGAGCAAAAGTTAGGGATTAAAAAAGGAAAAGATTGTACACCCGGTAAGTTGAAAACCTGAAAAGGCAACTTAGGCAAAAATGGGTATCCCGATGGATTGAAAACCCGAAAGGGCGATCCAGGCAAAAGTTAGGGATTAAGCGAATGGCTGCGTTCTGAGTAGTTCTGAATATCATCTCGTGTCGATAACCGGAAACTTACGAAGGATAGGAAACAATCCAATCACCTTTTTCGGAAAGCTGATCATCTGGAGGATCTTGAAGACGAGCGAATCATAGCAGAATTGGAACCTGATAGAAATCCATTTCACATTGCCATTATATTAATTTCTGTTTTTATCTGTTGTGCAATTACCTCTTTCCAGGGATTGCTTCCTGATGTAAATGCCTATTCAGAGGCCACTCAATCAATAAAATCATGTTATTCAGTACATCTCTGTGTTCATTTTCATTTTACTGTTTTGTTTGCAAAAATGACGTCCGAATTTTTGATAAACATTGCATCATGAAACATAAGAGATTTACAGGTACGTGCTTAATAAACATTGAAAATTGCTGTAAATTTTAAGTGCTTTGGATCGTCTATTCAGAACAGGTACACTCAGGGTATTTCCTTAAGGTCCCCATCAAATGATCGCGGATGTTTTTCCTCAACAGTTGGAATTTGGTATCTTATCCCTGCAGAGTTGGTCCGAGCGTTGGATTCTTCAATCCCCAGCAGGCTCTCACTGCTGTACTTCCCCAAGCATTTGTTTCAGATTATACATTCACCAGTAGAGTCGACAGTGTCTGACTGTATATCCCCAGCGGAGTTGACAGTGTCTGACTATATATCCCCAGCGGAGTTGACAGTGTCTGACTGTATATCCCCAGCGGAGTTGACAGTGCCAGACTGTATCTTCCCAGCAGAAGCGGATGCTCCTCAGAGTTCGATGCCAGATCGATGATCTCGACGCTAGACCCATGGTTTCTTTCCTTGAAGCAGAATCTCGGTACCGTATCGGTGTTTGCTTCCCCTGTTGAGTCATCTCTCTCGCAGATTATGGTTGCCAGAACCACTGTCGCTTTCCTCAGCAGCAAGTTTTCAGTGACATTCTCTCCCCAGTCAGAGCCTCGGTATTTTGTTATTTGCCAGAACACCGTGTGGCGGGTCATTTCCCCACAGAGTTCTTTGTGTTGTGCATCTCCAACAGCCTTGCCAGGGTCCAAAAGATTGTGATCATTTCCCCAGCAGAATTCCTTGCCTCAGCTTGGCGTTCTATCTAATCAAGCATTTTGCATCCCTGCATGTAGAATCATATTGCATTGCATCCTCCCAAATTGCGTAGCATTTCCGTTTTCATGGAGCATTACGCCATTGAAAAATTCAAACATACGCATGTAAAGCATAAGGCATTCTCGGTATCCCAAGTGATGAGCCAGAAGTTGTTTCTAGTACTCAGACTGAAGATTGTTCATGACTTATCTTTATTATTCCCAGCAGGGGTCGTTGGCCCACGTGCCGCCTCAATTATCATTTTCTCTATTTCTGCCGATACTGACAGGCATGCAAGTTTTCGGTATTCAGACCGAAGTGGCATTCAGGCCAGTTTTCCGATGTTCAGATCGAAGAAGTTTCCGACGTTCAGGTCGACGCAACTTGTGGCATTCAGGCCAAGTTTCCGGTATTCAGACCGAAGTGGCATTCAGGCCAGTTTTCCGATGTTCAGATCGAAGAAGTTTCCAACATTCAGGTCGATGCAACTTGTGGCATTCAGGCCAGTTTTCCGGTATTCAGACCGAAGTGGCACTCAGGCCAGTTTCCTGGTGTTCAGACCGATGTTTGATAACCTAATATCTTCCGATGTTCAGATCGAAGAAGTTTCCTACATTCAGGTCGATGTAACTTGTGGCATTCAGGCCAGTTTTCCGGTATTCAGACCGAAGTGGCATTCAAGCCAGTTTTCCGATGTTCAGATCGAAGAAGTTTCCGACATTCAGGTCGATGCAACTTGTGGCATTCAGGCCAGTTTTCCGGTATTCAGACCGAAGTGGCACTCAGGCCAGTTTCCCGGTGTTCAGACCGATGTTTGATAATCAAGTATCGTCCGATGCTCAGATCAAAGTCATTTCCAATATTCAGATTGATGAGCGGCACTCAGGCCATGGTTGTTTCTGTGTTACCATTTATTTTGGAATTCAGGCTAACATTCCTTGTTTCGGTGTTCAGACCGACTCTCACCGTACCAGACGGGTTCTTTTTTAAGACCACCTCTTGGCCGATTCTGATAGGCATTGTTACTTCATTTTTTCACTTCAGTGTAAATTCTCGGGCTTTTATCGTATTCAATCACTTGATACCTCGAAAGTGTGAAAGCCTTTGCTATCTTCCTTTTGGGTTTCCAGTTGATTGAATAGGGGCAGCTCTAATACCCCAAAATTTACCCTTCATTTTTCCTGGAAGCATGGGATTATGTTTTACACTTCATTAGCATCATATTAGGTCATACTCATTGCATACTGCATTAGTGACATGGAGATCAGGTTTTGATCGATCACTCCTTAACAGAAGGAGCCCACACAAAACAAGATTGAGAATTGGACTTTATTTTCTAAGTATACAAGTCTCAAGGGTCTCAAGGGGGTCCAAGTATCTTATTATGGTCCTCAGTTCATCAGTGAAGGATTCAAAGTTATCAGAGTGTTCATCTGGATTTAATTAGAAATTAGGGTTTCATGGCTACCTGCAACAGGCAATGTTTGGTTGGAAGTAGAGGATCTCATCCATGTCATGATTAGAGAGGCATCTTGGCCTAGGAAGATTCACAATTATCTCAGAAAGATCCATTGGCAATCAGTGCAATCAGTTCGTGATCATTTTGACCTAAAACTAGGGTTTGGTATAAAATCAGTTTATTTCTGATTCTTTGGGTGAAACTCTTTTCCATGGCCCTCCATATGTCCACAAGGGTCTACATACAAAAAATCAGCTCTTTCTTTGAGCTAGAAGTGCTTCAATTGATCAATGGAATCGGGAATCAGACAGTTTGGGAAAAGTCAACTGTGGGGCCAGAAAAGTCAACTCCTGACATTTTGAGAGTGGAATCTCAAAATCCATGCCTAGGGGATACTACATGTGAAATTTGATCAAGGTTAGATCATGGATTCATCATTTAATCAGGAATTGGAAAAGTTACTTAATTTGGAAATGGTTAACTTTCCATTTAGAGCAAGTTTTCATGATCGTTGCACTCACTTTAAGACCATTTTTCATCAAGATAAAAGCTCCATTTGAACATTTCTCCAACATGAAAGTTGTTCCTCTTGTTCCAAGCTTTCTATAGATATAAAGTTTGCTCCATTTGGATTAGAATTGAGAAAGTTATGCTTATTCAAAGTGAGACATTTTTTTAGGACACTTAGAAAAATTTCTAAGTCCAAAATCTTCAAAATTTGTCAAGACTTCTTGGCCAGTTTTCTTGCACTTCAAGGCATTATTTGAAAATACTTTCTTCACAATAATAGTAACTTGCCATGTCCTATTTCACATGATTTTGGAATCATCTCATTTGGATCCATGGTTTGAGAGATACATTCATTTAAAGTGGACACCATGACTTGATTTTCTAGGCAGATTTTGGGCCTGGCTGGCCCAATCAGATTTTCTAAGCATGCTGCACAAACCAGTCACGTTTTTGACCTCTTTTGGCCATGCATTGGACATCCATTCACTTAAGTTTGTCCCAAAATAACAACATTTTACACCTCACTTCACACTTTTATTCTTATGGATAAATCACTTATTAAAAAGCCCATGAGAACACCTAATCCACCCTATTTAAGAAGCTGAAACCCTAACCCTAAAGGAGCATTGGAATTTCGTGGCAAGGAGACAAAGCTTCATCACATATCAGATTCCATTCCACTTCTATTTTCCATTAGGTAATCATCTCTTCCATGGCCATGTTTTGATATATCTACGCTTGCTTACCATGTTCATCACCATTAATCCTTCCATTTTCATATTTCTTTGTCTTATTTAAAATATTTTCTTCGTCCATAAAATTACCCAAAAATATTTTTCAATTTTCTTAACATTTTATTTAATTTTATATAATTTTTATTTTCGTATTTTTTTAATATTAATATTTTATTTTAATTATTTATTCTAAATGGTCCATTTTAACACACTTTTTTTATTGATTTTATTTTTATGACTTAAAATTATTGTTAGCATTTGATTTCTGGGATGAAGGTTGACCACTGTCTCATGGTCAACCTGACCTTTTCTTGGAATTTTATTTCACATTTTCAATTTATTTTGGATTTATTTTTGACCTAGTTTGGTTGGTTGACTTTTAATTTGACTTCTGTTTTATTTTAATTAATTCACGTGCCAATTTTCATTATTTTTAAAATCTTTTGGGGGATGATGATGTCCTGACCCCATGTTATTTATTTTAATTTTTCATAATTTTCTTGATTAATTTACTATTTATTCTTGATTTATTTCTAACCTAGTCTTATTAATTGACTTTTGGTTTGACCTATGTTTTGTTTTAATTAATTCACGTGCCAATTTTCATTATTTTAAAAATATTTTCAGGGGATGATGGTGTCCTGACCCCGCCTTATTTAGTTTAATTTTTCATAATTTTCTTGATTAATTTACTATTTATTCTTGATTTATTTCTAACCTAGTCTTATTAATTGACTTTTGGTTTGACCTATGTTTTGTTTTAATTAATTCACGTGCCAATTTTCATTATTTTTAAAAGCTTTTTGGGGGATGATGATGCCCTGACCCTACCTAACTTAGTTTAATTTTTCATAATTTTCTTGATTAATTTTCTATTTATTTTATAATTTTAAAGTTGACTTGGATTTTCAGTTGACTTCTTTATGATCGATGTTTGACTTAGGGATTGCTTATGGCAATTGAAGAGATCTTTTGATCCTCCCTTGTTCATCTCATATGCCATGTATTAGAGGATTTTTACCTTGATTTTATTTGGTCCTTACCTCATTTCCTGATTAAATTATTCAGTGGACCCTTCGTGTGTATATTTTCATCTGTTTGATTCATCTGTTATCTTTTATACTTGTTTCTCTCATTCATGCTTTCTATTGTTTGATTATTTTACATGTTCATACTCCCATGCATTGTTTAATGCTCCAATATTTGATTCTTTGATTTGATTATATCCTTGTTTACTTATCCGATTTAATTAATAACTGTTGCCTACTTGTATGATGTATGAGGCATATATTCTTATTGTTTAATTGCCATGAACCATCCCCATTCATAACAAATGTACCCCTCTCCCATGAAGTGTATAATGTTTATTCTTTCATTCTTTATTCATCTATTAATACAAGAATTAAAACGAACATCCGATAATCATTTCAAAACAAGATCAAAAGCTCGATCCAACGTCGAGTAATCATTTTCAAAACTTAACAGAACCAGCACACATTCATCCATCCTCTTGTAAGTCGATTGCCTCAGGCATCGCCATCTACCTGTAAGTCGATTGCCTCCGGCATCACCATCTACCCTTATCTGTAACTCCTCTCCGCGCTCCATCCGTCGACTCTTGTTCCGTTTAGGTAGCACTCATTAGGTAGAACCCTTTGTATGATAACATAGGTAGAATTCCCCTATTCTTTGCATGCTAACATTAGGTAGATGTTCCCCTTTGTAAATCCTAACACATAGGTCCATATTGCATGACAACTCTAGAGCAGAGCTTCCCCACTTTTAGACCTTCCGTGCGTCTCCGATCTTGTGGCATGTTAGTCCGTCCTATTGCAAAGAGGTGACTGCCTAAGACTCGATTCAGCGAGCTGCGACACCTACTGCTAGGACGTTGAACACACTGCCCACCCTCCTTTGACACATCTGGTGTCCTCTTTTGTAAGTCCATGTTCAGATGGCAATCCTTAACCCCTAGTTAGCCGAACTACGTTTTGCTCCGATTCTCATTCCAGATGAGATACGTAGGCATAAGACGCGACGTCTTACCGAGCACACTTCTCTTTAACCCATAGGTAGCCGAGCTACGAAGACTCTGATTCTCATACTCATATGAGATACGTAGGCAATGGATGCGACATCCTTGCGAGTCATTTTCTTTTAACCTTCCTTTTAGTAAATAGTACTTTAGATATACCTACACCCTTTATACTAGAACAACACTTATGAAAAGGGCTCCCTAGGAGTACCTAGGATGTTTTGGGTGCTTAAAACCTTCCCATTGCATAACCAACCCCCTTACCCAGATCTCTGACATTTTTACTAGTTTTTGATTCGATAAAACTTTTAGGGTTTTGTTCGCTTTCTATCCATTCCTTTGGATAAATAGAA
Organism: Lathyrus oleraceus; assembly: GCF_024323335.1. Taxonomy (NCBI): domain Eukaryota; kingdom Viridiplantae; phylum Streptophyta; class Magnoliopsida; order Fabales; family Fabaceae; genus Lathyrus; species Lathyrus oleraceus. The sequence goes on from NC_066582.1 coordinate 146,290,755, forward strand.
GTGTGGTGGCGACTCGACTTGTATGGTTTACCTTGGATTTAGTCAATATCTCTAATGGTAACGAATACCCCGCTACACATGCCAAGAAAATAGGATGAGACAAGATGTCTCACATGATTCAGGATATTTTGCTTGATATGTTTCTTTCTACTAGAGTGTCTTAATTACTTTGAGACATGATGTCTCACAACTTGACAGAACATCTTGTTGCACATGTTGCCTATAAAATTTAGGAAAATCAATCATGCAAGATGCTAAGCATAATCCTATAGACATTCTTCCAGATAAGTCTCAATCCTTAAAACAGGGACCACATCTTCATGAGGAAATCACTTGCTTGCATTAATAGAAAACCAGAGAGTGCATAAAGTATTGTATTAACATAAAGTCCATTTTATTCCCCCTGTTTTCCATAAATGGACAAAGGATGTGAAGTTGCATGTGTCTACTACATGAAACAGGAGACTATGCATGTCTCTGCTATATGGTTTTGTTGTCCTTTAAGCTTTATTTATGTTTTAGTCTTATATCATTGAGTATCCTCTTCAATTGCGCATTTGAGGACTGAATTTTAGATTCTTGAATTTTAGCATGCATAATTCAAATTATTTGTGTTTGAGTATGAAAATTATGCTTTAAGTTAGAACATAAGTGAAATCTTAAAAGATATTGAAATTGTAATTTTTTTTGAGATTTTGGGTGTGTGATTCGAATCAGACAACCCTATAAGTTGAATCAAATCAAACAAAGGGAAATTCAAACTATGTGACTTGAATCACAATTTATGGATGATTCAAATCATGATCATTGTGACTCGAATAACAAGTTGTTCATGAGTCGAATCATGAATGTTGGTTTGCCCTATCATGTTTAAGTTGAATTACCACTTGTTCTTGACTCGAATCACAATATTGCATGAGTCGAATAACAGGTTTCTCTTGACTTGAATCATGGAAAAATGGGTTTCTCATAAAGTTTAGATATTGTTCCAAATTACTTTGCCACCTGAATCAAATCACACAAGTGCTCATGACTTGAATCAAACATGATTTTTCACCATATTTTGTGCTTAATCTCCAACATCTATAAATCATTTTTCTCTCAAATATTTAACAATGTTATAAAATGCATACTTCAATTGATGATTTGAAAATTCACAAACTACTTGTTCTTTCATTTTTCAAAAGAGTTTTGGACCTTTTATGAACACTTACAAACAATTTCTTTCATCTTCCACCTCATTATTTTCTTCATTTTTGCATGGATTCAAATCTTATCTTTGAATATTTGTAATTGATTAAGGATATTCATTTTCGAATTTAACGTTTCTTTGAATATTTGCCTGGTTCTGACAATTCCACTGAAAAAGAAGAGGGTTCATGTTGAACTTGGTAGTGCTTTGCTGAAGCGTACAAACAGGGTAGGAGTTCTTTCCAATCTCCGGAAAGACTAAACCTCAAGATACCAGGGGATTCGAGTAAAGTTTGCGATATACGGAGACTTAAGATCAAGTTGTTAGGGCTGGAAGATTCAAGAAGCAATTTTGAGTAAAGATTTTGCATAGAGTTCAGTTTGTAGACTGTGTATAAGTCAATAATCCAAAAAGAAGAAAATAATGTTTTTAGCATTTATTTTGGAAATAGTGATTGTACAAACTATGTAATTTAGTTACAAATCATAATGGAAGATCAATACATTTTCAATGGGAAACCAATGGAGAGTGGATTAAGCACAAAGCAAGGACGAATGTGTCAAACCACTATAAATCCTGGTGTACACTTCTCTCCCCCCTCTCTCTCTCACCCCTTTTAATTTTCATAGTTAATTGCATGATTATGTATTTTTCACTGCTTTCTAGAAATTGCATGCCATTAGGATCTTCTCTTGGTAGTGATTGATTGTGAAGGTGTAGGTAATTCTCTTGTTAGAATTGGTAATTATCTTGTTATAATTGGTAATTCAACTTTGTCTTGTTGTATATTAACCTTAAAAATCGTGGTTATAGAATCTTATTCATATTGGTGATTGCAAGATAACACTACTTGTGTAATTGATCAATTATTCAATATAATATAGTTTGTTCATTTGGTTTAATTTGATTGTCCATCTAAATTATGTTGTAAGTTGTTTAAGTATCCTCATGTTAATTTCAATCGATAAGCATAATCTATTTTATGCTAAATTTGCTTCCTCCATGCAAAATCAATTTTATTTTAGAAACTATTATTAAAAAAAATTCAAACTATCTTTCAAAGAAATTTTAATTGGAAGGTCTACTCAGGCCCCTAAACCATATATTGTCCATATTCTCACCCAACAATTGGCCTAAAAGCTGACCTTTTGATCAAGTCTAAGTGACTCAAAAGTTTGGGAATATGGGTGACAACGATCTGAATGGAACGTATAATAGAGCACCAAATTTAAAGGAAAAATTATGCTTATTGAAAAGAAAACATGTATGTACTCTTAATGTCAGTTGACAAGTATCTATGGGTAGCAATTATCGACGTGCCTTTTATCCCTAAAAATAAAGTCGATAATTCTATTAAACTCCCAAAAGATTATACTGATGATGAAACCAAAAAGGCTTCATATTATTTGAAGGCAAGAAATATACTTATCTTTGTATCAAGCGCTATCATATATTACTATATCTCTTATCATAAAAGCGCATAAACAATATGGAATGCTCTTCAAGTCATTTAAGAGGTAATTAAAGATGTTAAGGATTCTAAAATCAATATGTCGATAGAGGAGTGTAAACTTTTCCGTATGGAACCCTGAGAATTCGTGGAATTCATGCCAACTCGTTTCTGCATTTAATCAACAAGTTAGACAACTTGGGGGAAGATATTTTATAACAAATATTGTGCTAACAAAATTCTTAGATTTATGCATAGGGAATGGAAACCAAAGGTTACAGCCATCAAAGAATCGAATGATCTTAGTTCTTTGGATATCACAAGGTTGTTTGGAAAGGTGACCAAATATGATGATGAACTAAAACAACTCGTTGCAAGTGAAGTGAAGTCGAAAAATAAATAGAAGGTAAAATAAGAAAATCAGGATCTATCTTTGAAATATTTGTCTTCAAGGACAAATAAAATAAGGACGAAGGTGATAGTTATGACGAAGACTCTTCTAAGGAAGAAGATATGGGGTTATTCATCAAACACTACAATCAATATATGAGGTGACAAAAATCTGATTAATCTCAAAAGTCTCATTTGCGCAAGAAGGAAAATAATAAAAAGGAAAAATATGTCACATGCTTCAAATAGGGAAAATCAGATCATTATTAAACCATGTGTTCGAGTCTCAAAAAACATCATAAGAAAAAGGATAAGGAATTCTACAAGACAAAGGGAAAACATGCTAAAGGTAGTAAAGCCTACATTGCTTGGGAAGAAGAAAATGAGAGCTCTTATTTATCCTCTGGTTCAAGTTCAGATGATGAATGTGTTAACCTATGGTTTATGGCACACAAGAAAAGTGAAGACTCTAATGTATATACTTTTGACCCTGAGGTTAAACCTTCTTATAAACAATTATCTAAAGCGTTTAGTGAAATACATGCATATTCTCTTAGTGCTTTTAAGAAAATTTCTCACCAAAGAAAACTTATTTCAAAACTTGAAAAGGATATTAATGATCTTAATAGTGCTTTAGATTCCTTAAAGGAAGAACATGCATCTCTCGTTGATAAGCGTTTTACTGCTTCTGGCACTTTAGCTGAAAAGATAGTAAAAATAGACTGCGTTACTTATCCAATTTAAAACTTGAAATTGAAAATCTCAAAGGATAATTATCAAAAGTTACTTCTCTATCTACTACTATTTCTACTTCTTCAAGTGAAAGAGGGATCGGTTTTAAGAAAAACCCTTGACTTGCTAGAAGAAATAGAAAGAGTATTTCATCTAAAGCTACATTTCATTATTATGGTGATAAAGGTCTCATCAGGCCTCTTTGCCACATTAGGAATGTCAAAGTTCCTAATGGTATGATGACTTGGATACCGAAGTGTTCTTTAACTAACCTTGAAGGACCCACTAGTTGGGCCCCTAAGGTACCTATTTGATTGTCTATAAGAACATCTTATCTTCACGAAAAGGCTATGGTTCCTAGATAACATATGCTTGTTGGTGTAAGCCCTAGAGGCCAATACTTTTGGTACTTGTATCGAATTATTTATTAATAATAAAAGGCTTTTTCTTTATTATGTTTGTTTAATAAAGTCCCTAGAATATCTAGTCCATTTAATGTATCAAGTGTGACTTAATCATGAGATCACATTAAACATAAGGACACTATTCTTAAAGTATCCGTAGTCGAGCTTTATTGTGAAGTGGGATAACATTAAAGCATTAAGACTATTATGTATATAGACTGATGATCACATCTCATGGATCATGGATAAGGAGTTATCAAGTCTTAAACATAGGTATGAATATTAAGAGTAATATTTATACTGGATTGACCCGCTATGAGAATACTATATAAAATGTTATGCAAAGTGTCATAAGTTATTCTCATGGTGATAATGGTGTATACCACCCTTCGACCTGAAACCACTATGGACCCTAGATGTAGAGTCAAGTTCCTTATTGATGATCAAACATTGTTCGTAACTGGATGACCATAAAGACAGTTGATGGGTACTCCATGAAGCATGCTGAGGGACATGAGTGACCTAGATGGAATTTGCCCATCCTGCGTAATAGGATAAATGTCTATGGGCCCAATATTGATCTGGACAAGGATGACACAGTCTATGCCTTGTGTTCAATATAGACATAAGGGAAAAAGGGTAATTGTACACATAAATATTATCACAAAAGGATTTGCCAGATCACATGACATTTTCGTGTCTTGGGTAGTAGTGATGTGTTGCTAGATACCGCTCACTGTTTATTATGTTAAATAAGTGATTTAATATAATTGCCAATGCCGCGAAAACCTACAGGCTCACACACAAAAGGACGGATTGATGAGAGATAGAGTAACTAAGGAACATCGTAAGGTACGGTGCACTTAAGTGAATTGTAGAACATCGTAAGGTATGGTGCACTTAAGTGAATTGTAGAACATCGTAAGGTACGGTGTATTTAAGTAGAATACGAAATATGGTAAGGTACCACGCGCTTAAGTAATTTTGGCATATTATAATATATGGGCCACATACACTTAATTGGGCTTTTTAGCTTGCAGCCCACACAAGTGGTTCTATAAATAGAACCCTTGTGCAGAAGTATTTGTGCTGTTGTAATTTCGTTTCTCTCTCTCTCTCTCTCACTCAAAGCCGTCATTCGTAGCAGCTAGCACTGAGATTGAAGGAATCCGTTCGTGTGGACTGAGTAGAGGCGTTGTCATCGTTCAACGTTCGGGATCGCTCTGTAGATCTGCATCAAAGGTTACAATCGCCACAAGAGGTAACGATTCTGTCACTGATCATGCCCATTCGTAAGGATCACTAAAGGAGAAATTTTTAAATTCCGTTGTGTTTTGGATCGCCCTTGTCCTTCAATGCTCACGACACGTGATGGGATACTCTTTGATGTTTATCAAGTTCAATCATAAAGAAAGATGTCACGTCACGTATAGAGACAACATACGAGGTAAAATTCTAGGAGATGGTGTTGGGGGAATCCGTCCACAATTACCATTGAAGGTGTTTTTATTAGTTACAAGGCTTAAAGAAAATTTACTTTGCGTTAGTCAATTATATGACAAAGGGTATTCTATTTTTTTCTATATCTTAAGTTGCTTAATTGAGCATAAGGCAAGTAAAAGTTTAGTGTTTAAGGGTTCTAGGGTTGATAATATCTATTTGCTTTACTTGGACGATGTGTCAATGTATGATACTAAATGTTTAGTAACTAAGAATGCATATTCTTTGTTAGGGCATAAATGTTTAGGACATGTACATTTTGACTTGATAAATAAGATATCATCTAAGAATCTAGTAGTTGGTCTACCAAGAATAAATTTTTCGAAAGATAAACTTTATGATGCGTGCCAATTGGGAAAGCAAACAAATGTGTATTTTAAATCGAAAAAAGGTTATTTCAACTTCAAAACCTCTCGATCTTATCCATCTAGACTTATTTGGTCCTTCTAGGACAAGAAGTTTATGCAGTAACTATTACGGGTTTGTAATTGCAGACGACTATTCTAGATTTACTTGGATGTTATTCTTAGCCCATAAGGAAGAAACATTTAAAGCTTTCGTTAAATTTTCTAAGAGTGTCCAAAATATTTTTAATTTGAAAATTTTCACACTCCGTAGTGATCATGGTGGTGAGTTTGTAAACCATCAACTTGAAACTTTTGTAACAAAAATGAAATTACTCATAACTTCTCATGCCCAAGAAATCCACAACAAAATGGTATTGTTGAGCATAAAATTTGTGTTTTAGAATAATTGACTCGGACAATGATCAACCAAATGAGTTTTCCTAAGTACTTTTGGGCGGATGCGATTAATACTATATATCATATCTTAAACAAAGTGGTCATTCGACTAATCCTAGAGAAGACACCCTATGAGTTACTAAAAGGCAAGAAACCTAACACTTCATATTTTCTTGTTTTCGGTTGCAAATGTTTTATTTTAAATAATGGAAAAGACAATCTTGGTAAATTTGATGCTAAGTCTTATGAAGGAATATTCCTAGGGTACTCGTCTTCGAGTAAAGAATATAGAGCTTACAATCATAAAACGACATGTGTTTAAGAGTCAATTCATGTTGCTTTTTGATGAATCCTCACTCCAAAAGTCGGGGAAAGGTATTTGTTGTGATCTTTCAGGTGTGATAACCTAAAACTTGATCGATGATAACATTCTCAAAAATGATCCTCCTCCAACAACAATCGAAGATGACATTAGTAAATACAAAGAGGAAATAAAAGAATAGGAAGATAATCAAGATATATCACCTTAGTTTCCTCCTTATTAGATTGTTGTAAAATATCATCTGTTGGATCAAGTACTAGGTGACATCAAGAAACGTGTAAGTACGAGATCACAGGTTAACAATTTCCGCAAGTATTTTCCTTTCATCTCTCAAATTGAACCTAAAACAATATTGATACCTTACTTAACGAGAGATGGATACTTGGTATGTAAGCATAACTCATTCAATTTAAATGAAATGATGTTTGGGATCTTGCTCCACGTCTATCTGATAAAACCGTTATTGACACTAGATGGGTGTTAAGGAACAAATTGGATGAAGGTGGCATAATTACTAGAAATAAAGCTAGGCTAGTGGCAAAAGGATATAGTCAGACTTAAGGAATAGACTATGAGGAGACTTATGTTCTTGTAGCTTGTCTTGAAGCTATTAGACTCTTTTTGGCCTTCATTCGCTTCCTGAATTTTAAATTGTATCAAATGGATGTTAAATCAACTTTTATCAACGACTAAATCTATGTCTCTCAACCCCATGGTTTTGAGGATTACGAAAATCTAGACTATATTTTTAAACTCAAAAGTGCCTTCTATGGTCTCAAACAAGCTCCTAGAGCTTGGTATGAGCGCCTCTGTGGATTTTTAATCAAATAGGGATTTAATTATGGTAAAATGGACACAAATTTACTTATTCGATGTAAATCAAAACATATTACTTTAGTTCAAACTCATGTTGGTGATATTATATTTAGCTATATTGATGAATCCCTTTGTAAAACATTTGCTAGTTTGATGCAATGTGAATTTGAAATTTCTCTAATGGGAAAGCTTACATACTTTCTAGGATTTCAAATTAAGTAAGCAAAAAATGGAACATTCATATGCCAAACAAAGTATTGCTTGGTGCTTCTAAAGAAGTTCGATGTGCAAAATTCGAAGAGCATCTTAACCCCCATGGCATCAAATATGTTGATAGACAAAGATGATAATAATGTAGAGATCAACATTACCAAACATAGAGGTATAATAGGATATATACTCTATTTAACCGCGAGCATGCAAGATATTATGTTTAGTGTGTGTATGTGTGCTAGATTTCAAGTGTCACATATGGTTTCCCACTTTAAGATCATAAAAAGAATTTTGAGGTATCTTAACGGAACCTCGCAACAAGGTCTTTAGTTTACCAAAGGTAGAGAATATAGATTAGTAAGTTTTTTCTATTCTGATTTTGATGGTTGTAAGTCGAATAAGAAAAGAATTAGTGGTACTTGTCATTTGTTTGGAAATTGTATGGTTTCATGGCATAGTAAGAAACAACATAGTATTGCTCTTTCTACTATTAAGGATGAATATGTAGCCGTTGGTAATTGTTATGCACAAGTCTTATGGATAAAGCAACAACTATTGGATTATAATTTAAAACTCTTTTGCATTCCAATCAAATGTGATAACACTAGCGCGATAAACATATAGTGGATACGTAATAAACATATAGAAATGCAACACAATTTCCTTAGAGATCATGTTGAAAAAGGTGAGTTTTTTTTTTGAATAAGTGGATACGAAAAAATTAGCTTGTTGATATATTTGCAAAACCATTATCCTAACCTTTTCACAAGATACGTAGGGAAATGGTGTCATGCCCCAAAATTCACCTTACCCCATACAACTTTCATCTGATCCATGGCCCTATTACACATACATGCATTCATTGTTCCATCACCATAATTGCGTTAACATTCATGACCAAAGGCATACTGCATGGGCTCAAGGAATGTTGTTCACACCTGAGAAAAAACTGAGATTTTTCGGTTAAAGCCCTAGAGAAAATACTAACAAATCAGCAAAAAGTCACTTTTTAGTCTGTGTAACCGGTAACCCAAATTATGTTAACCGGTTACACCCTTTTTTAAACAGGTGTCCATGGGAAATTTTAGTTTGTGTAACCGGTTACCCAAATTATGTTAACCGGTTACACCTGCATTACATAGGCTTCTTAGACCAATTTCAGTATGTGTAACTACTGGTTAACCAGATTATGCTAACCGGTTATACCTACACAGACAACAACAATAACTTTATTTTTTTACACAAAGTGATTCTTTTTTCACTCACCTACCCACTTGCTTTTCCTATAAATAGGATATTATTTCCCCCTCATTTGAACCATGCTTACAACCCCAAAAGTTCTAAAAACATCAATCAAATCCTCTTCCTTAAACCTAAGTCAAAACAAAAAACTTATCAACTCTCAAAATCACCTCCCACCAACTTTTTTTCTACTTCACTTATTTTCCTCAAAACATTCTATTCTCTAACACTCACAACTCAGATCCTTCACTAAGTTTCCATCATAAACACCTCCATCCAAAACCTCTTGCTTCACGTTCAAGCTTAACACCACAATAACCTAGTTTTTGTTCACATTTTTGGGTAATGATTGTAGCTTAAATTTTTTAGCATTTTTTGATTCTGTTTTTGTGTTGGAAATGATTGGTTTTTTTTTGTTGTTTTTTGAGAGAGTTTAGAGTCATGTTTATAAAAAAATGACTGAGTTTTATTTACATGCTTTTTCTTGGGATTTTTGCTCTTACTACCCTTTTATTCACCATTTTTTTAGTCAAACTTTGTTATTGTTATCATTTGCTTTTTATTGTTGAATTATTGTTATATTTGTTTGGTTCATGAAATTTATTAGGTCATGACTATGGTTGTTTAGAGTTGATAAAATCTTCAATATTTCAAATCTATTAATGATTGACCAATGAATCATTCATGATACTTTGAGGTATTGATAGGTTGCCTCTATTTCAACCATACTTGAGTCATTTGATGCATATATGAAACCATATTCTTTATACTAACTTGCTAATTCATTTGCTTATTCTTATTCCACTAACCACTAACTACTAATTTCTAACATTATATTATTGCACTTTATTTTCTTTTCTATTTATTTGCTCACAATTTATTTTATTGTTCATTTTATTTCAAGTACTTTATGTTTATGTTCATTATTATCTAACCATATATCATTTACATTATGCTATTTCAAGTACTTTGTTACAAATCTATTGTTAGATGATTATTAATCATCTTCAATACTTTGCATCAATGATAAGTTATCCCTTGATGCGCCATATTTTGAGTTTTTTGACCCATGGATAGATAATCTTCAAAATGTTCATTTTGCACATATTACTAACCACTAATTATACTTCACTAACTTTGTTTATCATTAATCTTTATTATTGTGATTTTGTTACTATTAACTTGTTATTTATTTTATGTCATTTATATTCACTAACCATTGTTATTATGATAGTGTTATTATTATCTTGTAATTTACTTTCATGTCATTACCTTGTAATTTACATTCAAGTACTTATCATCATCATCATTATCATTGTATAAACTCATCATGCATATTTATTATTATTTTAGTATCATCATACATTAAAAACAACAAAAACATGATAAAATTATAAGACCAAAAACAATCCATTTCACCTAATCAATTTGGACTTAGAGGATCTCATCCTAGGACCTTTGCTTGGAGGCCTTTTTTCCATTATATTTGTGATACTTTGTGAACATTGGATTTTCATCCTTAAATTGCACTCGTATTGTAAGAATGACATCATGGCACCACCTTAGGGGGACATGTTTGTAAGACAATTTTCCTTTATTTAGCTTAAGTCACTTTTACACACATAAGACTTTCTCTTGGGCTACCTTACAATGAAACCCTCTATTTTCTTGTTGGTTACTTTGCATGCATGTTGCATTATCCAAATTTCATAATCGAATAAACAAACACTTGATTTAACGTCAAGTGACATTTTCATAATCAAACTCAAAATACAATAAAATTATGATTATTATTATGCGCCACGAGCCTTAAATGGTGAAGAATGAGTAAGAATGGAGGATTCCTACCCTTACTTTGATTATTTTGGACGCAAGACGCTTGACTTGTTGTCTAGAATAATTACCTCCGCCCATAGACTTTAGTATAATGTAATCACAAATATTCTTTTCATAAAACCCTTGTTCAAAGTAAAAATAATACAACTCATCAAACTCATTTTTGTGCCTTAGGGCAACATCCCGAAGACCCTTTTCTCAAAGATAAAATCAACCAACATACAAACATTTTCTACTCCGAACTACGGAGCTCTGATTCCTCAGCCCCGGTGAGTGATACGGAGGCACAAGGCCCCCCAATCTTTGGCGAGTACTATGATAATAAAAAACCCTCTTTCACACATTCTTTTAAAAAATAAAACAATGATAGATAAATCCCCATGTAAGTAAAAAAAAACCAAATGGTTCCGATGGAGTTCCATGGACGTGAGGGGTGCTAATACCTTCCCCTTGCGTAATCGACTTCCGAACCCAAATCTCGGTTGCAAGACCAATTCCTTATTCTCTTTTGAACTTCATATGTGCACCTCTATTTTCGAGGGTTTTATCGACTATTTCGCCTCTCCTCTTCGTTAGAGGTAAACCAAATAAAATTTGGTGGCGACTGTTCTGATTTTTCCTCTTTTTTTGGCATCTCTTAAGTCCTGGTTTCGTTATCGTGAAATCCTGGTAGCAACAACTGGCGACTCTGCTGAGGACCCGGTTTTCCCTAAGCAAGTCTAGCCTAGTTTAGATTGTTTCTCTTTTATGTACGTGGAGATTTTATCTGTTATTTATTTTTTCTGTATATATTTCTTTTGTTGCTAACCTGTACATATTTTCTTTGTTTGTCTGATGGTCCGAAACTTTGACTTTATGACGAAGAATTTTGGATGCAATAATGATTGCAAAGAAAAACTTGTGTTGAAGACTCTCCACCTGAGTTTGAGAGCTTGCTTGAGATACTAGAGGTTGAGTAGTATTGGTCCACAAGGTGCCTTCCTCGTTAGGGTCGTATGAGAACCTCACTTAGTGGTAGATTCTCTTAAGGGGATTGATGTCTGTCGTGCTTTCGGCGTAATCATCCTTTCCTTTACTAGAGAGTGACCCTAATACCCCTTTTATAGTACCTTTAACAGTGGCCAGCCTAGATCGATGGTCGCATAGTATAAGCCACCAAGGTGCCTTCCTCGTAAAGGTCGATACAAAGATCTCACTTAGAGTAGATGACCTTGATGGAGCATTCGCTTGGCAAGTAAGTTTACATAAGCGACTGACAGTCAAGGAAGTCCATGACTCTAGGGGTAGTGTCTTACACCCAATTTCTCAAAAGCCCTAGATCATACAAAGCGAGAACCTTGGTTTTTAAAGCAGTCATTATTAAACCCCATGCTTCGTCGCGATAGTCCGAAACCTTGAACCCATGCCTAAGATCCGTGGAAATAAATAAAAACCATTCATTCATTCATACATACATTCATCATAAAATAATAATCAAAGATCTTAAAGATATTCGTTTGTTCAAACGCATAATTACAAGACCCTTTACAAACATAATTATGGATACTTCAGCAAGGAAAAACACCTCAACTTTCCGATTCAAGAGTCCCGACATCAGCTCATTGAAGGTCCTCAGCTCAAAGGTAACGACCCTCAAGGACAATAAGTTTAGAGCCAATTTTGGTAACATCATAGATCTTCTGACTGAGAAAGTTGATTATGGTGTTATTACTACAATGGCCCAATACTACGACGTCCCTTTAAGATGCTTCACTTTCCCCGACTTCAAAGTCTCTCCAACTTTAGAAGACCTCGAGAGGTTCCTCAACCGACCAATCAAAGAATACAACCCTTTTTCCAAGCTGGAAGAAGGTTTCTATTTGACCAAGCTCTCACTCGCCTTGGATATCAACACCAATAAGCTAGTGGCCAACTGGGGCATTAAGGGTTCAGTCAAGGGATTGACCCAAAAATTCCTCGAAGCCCATGCCTGGGAAATGTTAAAGGAAGAAAGATCCGACTTATTCAGTGCAACCTTGGCACTTTGATTCATGGATTTATTCTCTTCCCAAATGTGGACAAGTTTGTGGATCACTTGGCGGTTGAAGTCTTTCTAACAAAGAATCTGGTACCTTTCCTACTTGGTGACTTCTACCATACCTTTCATACAAGGCATGAGAAGAAGGGACATACTTTCCTCTGTTGTGCTCCTCTACTACATCTATGGATGAGGAACCGCATGCCTCGACGTGGGCTTTTTACTCAAAGCAATCTGACATGGCCTCAGAAGTTCGCATCTCTCTCCGCCAGCTCAATTCTATGGTATAAGAGAGAATGGGATACGAAAGACGTCATTGCAAGATGTGGAGGGTTCCCAAATATACCCTTAATCGAAACACAAGGTTGCATCAACTACAACCATGTTATACTCAAAAGACAACTGAGGTACACCATGTTGAATCCTCTAGAGGAAAGAGACTTCATTTTGTTCATCGTCAATACTGTGGACCCACTCGATTCAAATGTGAAGAAAGTGCGGAAAGCATGGACCAACATAGTCCACATTGACCAAGAATGGGGTAAGAAAAACATCCTGGCCAAGGAACCCTACTATGTGTGTGTAAAAGAGAGGGCTAGGCTTGTTAAGATTCCATTTCTGTTTGAGCCTTCTTCATTCCTGCTGATGCCTGAGCCCGAGCCTATCCTACAAGAGGACATGGACAAGCTTACCAACCAAATCAAAGAGCTTGAGTTGGAAAACACTCAACTATGAGTCCAACTCAATCGTGCCAAGGAACGTAATCACGTCTTGGAAGATAAGGGTAAGCAAGTTTGTGAAAAATTAAAGGATAGTAAGAAGAGGCTCTGAATAGTCGAAGGACATAGAGTTTTGGTTGGTGGAGCTCTACAAGGAGCTAATTCTGAGCTAGACTTCCACAACGACAAGTTGGACCAAGCTCACCGAATCATTAGGGATCTTGAAAAAAATGTTGAGAGGTCAAATGCGATGAAGGAAGAAGCGAGGGAAGATTATGAAGCCCAACTTCTTGAGCTGATGACCACTCTCAAGGAGTGTAAGGACCCCCTAGCTAAGGAACAACATGATAAAGAGCAGATTCACCGAAGCTTCTTGCGCGATCAGTTCAACCTAGGATGAGCTTGCGAGAAAATCAAGAACCTGAAGAGGGGGATCTATGACCAAGCCTATGTGGAGTTGCAAAATAGATATAGACATTGGGAGGAGCATTTTCATGGAGCCGAAGCTTCCATTGCTCAAAGGGATGGAATCATCCACAATCTCCAAACCCTTTATAACGAGTGGAGGGACAAATATGCCAACATGGCAGTACTGACTAACTACGTCCTTCAAGACATTCCTTACAAGGTGGAGGAGGTTGATCTGATCATGTGCAGATAATACCCCTGAGAAGGTCTATCACTTCGTTAAATTAAGATGATGGCCGAACTCATTACTGAAATTGATGCTCTCCGCAAGTTTCTAGGGGTCACTTTCAGGGTTGACATCTAGTTAGTTTATTTGTTTTGACTACTTATACTTTGCAATTTCCGTGTATTGTAACTTGTACTCCCCTTCAAAGGATGAATAAAAGCTTTGTGTTTCTCTATATTGTGTTTTCCTTTATCTATGATTATGAAAATAAATCGTTAAGTAATTCTTGCAATGAATAAACATGATCAACTAAAAGAGCTTTGCATTAACATATAAAACAAAATTCATGCATCATCTTCATTTTTAAAAACATAAAAACATAAAAAAAAACTCATCCATCCATCCTTTTTCTGACCAAAACCCTACTCCCGAAGCTGACTTTCTGGTATAACACCCGAAGACACCAACAGGCAGTCATGGAGCAACTTCAACAAAATCAAGCTGCACTCCAGGAAGAGGTATGCCAGGTACGGTCCCAGAAGGACCATCTGATGGAGACTATACAGGCAGTAGCCAGAGGCCAAGAGATCATGGTGAAGATGCAGGAAGAAATGAGCCAGCGGGCTAATGCTGCAAATCCTCCCATTCCTCCGGTGGTCGAGACTCCGAGTCCACCTCCTCAAGTTAACCCTCCATCCTTTTTAATTGATTTCTATATCAAATTGATTTTAACTTTAAACTATTTGATTTTGAACTTCAAATGAATTTTAGATTTTCAAATTAATTTTAAATTGATTGATTTCTGGATCTTTCAAGTGGATTGATTTTAAACTATTTTTATTTTTTAGAAATTGTAATCCAATGTCCATTTAAATATCTAATCCACATTCCAATATGCAAACCATAAACCATGATCACATAAAATTCGACTATAGATTTGCTACATATTACATCACATTAGCATTAAATAAATAAAGGAAAAAAGAAAAAAAGGAATGCTGGTAATGCTGGATTATGCTTGTCCTGAACGTGTTTTGGCTGTCGCCATTTTCCGCATTACGTTTTAAAAAAAAACCATCCAAACCATGTACTTTCCACTTAATTCTCATTACTCATTTCTTAAACGACCATTTTCATTAACTATGAGCAATAAACATAATTAAATCAACTCCAACTTAGCTAACATAGAAGTTTGTTGGTGATTTTAGTATCATCAATGTATTTTAGTAGTAATGTGATTTACTATAGGCCGATGCAATTATGCGTTAAAGCTTGGAAACGAGTTAGGGGTAGTGCGGAGTGCACGCTCGTCGAGCCAACGTATAATTGAATGCGAATAATTGAAACGGGGTTCCAAGGGGCGAAGCCCCTGGCGGGGTGCGGGGCAGCGCCCCGTTCGAAGTTTTCTTTTGAACAGTTGAATCCTTTCCCAACCGACGTAACCGTTTCTGAACAGTTGCGTCTTTTCGGTTTTTGTTATTGATCTCCTATATAAGGAGTCTTTTGGCCTCAGTTTAAAAAAAGAATAACGAAACCAAACTTTCTCTCTACATTCCTGAACATTTCTCTTTGCCATAAACAAATTGTTCTTCAATAATTATCCCCACAAAGATTTCGTGAACCCAGGCAAGAATAGGGTCAAAATACTTTGTTCGGAAAGTGTACGAACACGATTCTTCGAAGTTATCCAGGATTATCATACCCGATTCTCTAACAAACGAACAAAGTATTTTCTGATAATCATGGCTGGAGGAAGCACCGTCAAGGAGATGACTACAAACTTCGGAAAATTGGACAAGTTTCAAGGACAAGACTTCAGGCGTTGGCAGAAGAAGATGCATTTCATGTTGACAACGTTGAAGGTGGTGCACGTCCTGTCTACACCGATTCCAGAACTTCTGGAGGAAGACATGGTTGAAAATCTGAGACGCAGGTCAAAATGGGAGAACGACGACTACATATGCAGAGGGCACATTCTTAACGGTATGTCTGATCCCTTATTTGATATTTATCAAAACATAGAATCTGCAAAGGAATTGTGGGATTGTCTCGAATCCAAGTACATGGCAGAGGACTCATCCAGTAAAAAGTTCCTGGTAACCGATTTCAACAATTACAAAATGGTTGAATCGAGGTCTGTCATGGAACAATTCAATGAACTCCTCTGAATCCTTGGACAATTCATACAACACGGATTGAAGATGGATGAAACAATATCTGTCTCAAGCATCATAGACAAGTTGCCTCCTTCGTGGAAGGATTTCAAACACAATCTGAAGCATGGAAAAGACGAACTATCTTTGATCCAACTTGGAAGTCACTTGCGCATAGAAGAATCTCTAAGAGCGCAGGAGGATGACAAAGGAAAAGGCAAAGAAATTGTTGGACCCTCGGTTAATATGGTCGAAGAGGGTGGTAAGAACGGTAACAACAAAAACAAAGGAAAGAAGCCTGCTTTCAAGAACAATAAGGGCAATTTCGGTGCTAACAAGAAACCGAAACTAGAATGCTGGAAGTGTGGCAAAACAGGCCACTTCAAGAAGGATTGTCGTTCCGGCAAAAAGCATGATAACGCGAATGCAAGTGGCACTACGCCAAATAAGGGAAAAGAGGGCGCTTTTTTTTGGCCTATAACAGCGCTTTAAAGTGCCCTCTAATCTGGCGCTGGCATAGGTAAAGACAGCGTTTTTTTTCCTGGTGAAAGCGCTCTCTAAAGTGGCTCTTTAATCCCTTTAAGGGCCACTTTAGAGGGCGCTTTTTAAAGAAAGCGCCCTCTAAAATGGAAACTTTTAAGGGTTTAGAGGGCGCTTTTACTGGAAAGCGCCCTCTAAAGTGGAAACTTTTAAGGGTTTAGAGGGCGCTTTTACTGGAAAGCGCCCTCTAAAGTGGAAATTTAAAGGGTTTAGAGGGCGCTTATTTTGGAAAGCGCCCTCTAAAGTGGGTGGTTATTTAATTTTTTTTTTTAAAAAGCGCTATATTTTTTTATTTATTTTAGACAACCTGTATATTGAAGCAGTACACCCAAAACTGTATAATTTGAAGTCCTTTTTCACACATTGCATTCAACAAGCCTTATATACAACAATCCATACATATACAATAATCCACTGATATATAATCGTTTAACTTCTAAAGATTCTAAATATACAACCAATTCATAACTTAAAAAGAAATAAAACTAAGTAGCAAAAGCATCTCTGAGATGTATGTTTTTTTTGCTAGCCGCAGTCTTCTTAGCAACAACCTCTTTTTGTTCAATATCAATAGCATGAACCTAAAATATCATAAAATTAGTTAGGTGAAGTATAAGATCAAGAATTAACATTTTCTATGCATAAATATCATATAATTGTGTTTATACCTTTTTTTTGATGCAACTGACTCGATTTGCTGCGTAATCCCCTTATATTTTTGGTCCCTTATCTTTTGAAGATAGAATTGATATTTGTTTAGATGGACATGTTCCATTGTCGTAGAGGGATACTTTCAAATATCCAGCATCATCATCTACGCGAATGAGGCTTGATGACAATGGAACATCTCCATCTAAACAAATATCAATTGATACTTTCAAGTATCCCTTGTCCCTTGCACGAATGATTGACTTCATAATAGCCATTTTACCTGTAATAAAGAAAATAATTAAAATCAGATGACAAATATAAAAACAATTAAAATCATAAAAGCCATTTTACCTGTAATAAAGAAAACAATTAAAATCATTTGACCTGTACCTTTTTCACTAAGTTCTCTTTCTTTTCTTGGTTGGAATATGTTCTACATGTCTCTTAACAACACGGACGGTTGGATTGATCCAAATACCCTCATTATGATCATTTCTAATATATGAATCATTTGATATAATATTCTCATCTTGATCATTTCTGGTAAACGATTCAATCTCAACATCAATATCACCTTGATCTCCAGTGTTTTCATCAATTACTTTGTTGGAAAAAAGAACTATAGACCATTTCGTACTTTTCAGATCATTGACATAGAACACTTGTCTAGCTTGAGAGGCTAGAATAAAAGACTCATCTTTGTATCCCACCCTATTAAGATCCACTTGCAAAAATCCTGACTTATCCATTTAAATGCCGTTATTATTTTCAACCCACTTGCAACCAAATATAGGAATCTGAAACTTCTCATAATCAAACACCCAAATACGCTCGATAACACCAAAATACGACAGATTTGCAAATTTGGGGTTTAAGTCCTTCACACTTGATATGTGCATTGCTTCAGCTACCACGGTGACACCACTATTTTGCATAGTACTTTTATCATCTTGTTCTTTGGTATAAAATGTGTATCCATTAATCACGTATGCGCTATAAGAAAAAACATGGAAACTTGGACCATATGCTAAGCATCTCAACCTTTCTGTTATTGAAGCGGGATCTGAATAATACTTTGAATAAATATGATCCTTAAACCAAGGTATAAAACATCGATTGTGCTCTCGTACTATCCAATTTTCATTTCTATTGGGATTTAAACCTCGGAGAACATCCTTGTGAATTTCAACATACGGCTCAACCTCATTCTCATTGTGCAGAACATACAAATGCACTTGATCCCGTTCGACCCTTGATACTGCCACAATTTTATTTCCAATTAGATTTTTTCCTTCTTTCTTTTCGACAAGCTGAGACTTGGGGAGTCCGATTGACTGAACATTAGACAAATATTCAGTACAAAACTCAATCGCTTCTTCAACAATGTATCTTTCAACCATACAACCTTCTGGTCGACTTCGGTTCTTCACGTACCCTTTTAATATTTTCATATAACGTTCAATAGGGTACATCCATCTCATATAAGCTGGTCCACACAATTGTGTCTCTTTCACAAGATGAACAACTAGATGTACCATTATGTCAAAAAATGATGGAGGAAAAAACATTTCAAGCTCACACAAAGTAATAGCGATTTCTTTTTGCAACATTGGTAAGATCGCAGGATCGATCACCTTACTGCAAATTGACTTGAAGAAAGAACACAACTTAGTTATAGAGCTTCTTACTTTTTCTGGAAGAATAGAACGTATACCTATTGGGAGAAAATGTTCCATTATAACATGGCAATCATGGGTCTTTAAACTCTTTAACTTGAGGTCTTTCATAGACACAAGTCTTCTAATATCTGAAGAGTACCCTTCTGGAACTTTAACTTCACTTAGAAACTTACACAATGTTTTTTTCTCCTTTCTAGATAGAGTATAAGCAGCAGGCGGTAGATATGTTCGTTTTCCTTTCTTCAAGGGTCCTAATTCAGTTCTTATTCCCATCGCTATCAAGTCCTTTCTTGCCTTAAGGCCATCCTTAGATTTTCCTTGTATATTGAGTAACGTGCCAATAACACTTTCAAATACATTTTTTTCAATATGCATAACATCAAGAAAATGTCTCACATACAAGGACTTCCAATACGGCAATTCAAAAAAAACTGACCTCTTCTTCCACCCACTTTTGACAAGTGTGTGGGCAAAAGGCTTGCCAAACTGAGTATCCAAATCTTTCACCTTTTCAAAAATTTGATCACCCGTCAATATAGGTGGAGCTCTGCCTTGTTCTGTCTCTCCATTGAACGCCTTTCTCCATCCACGGTAGTGATGATTTGAATTTAAGAATCTCCGATGACCGAGAAAGACATTCTTCTGACCAAACTCCAAGCGCTTCCAATCTGTTTTATCTTCACAAATAGGACACGCACATTGACCTTTTATGCTATACCCTGATAGATTTCCGTATGCTGGAAAATCATTAATTGTGCCAAACAACATCGCCCTCAAGTTGAAACTTTCTTTCCTATATCCATCATAAACCTCCACACCGGTCTCCCACAAAATCTTTAAATCTTTGATTAAGGGCTTCAAGTACACGTCTATGTCATTCCCTGGTTGTTTAGGTCCAGAAATCAACATAGACAACATCATGTACTTACGCTTCATACATAGCCTTGGAGGTAGGTTATAAATCATAATAATTACAGGCCATGTACTGTGTGAGATACTCTGGATACCGTGTGGGTTCATTCCATCAGTAGATAATGCCAAGCGAAGGTTTCTTGATTCTTCTCCAAATTCAGGATACCGTGTGGGTTCATTCCATCATTATCAATTTTCAACCACTGTGGTGAATCTGCCGGATGTCGATACTTTCCATCTATAATTCTTTCATCTGCATGCCAGGTCAAGTGTCTTGAATCAGTTTCACTATGAAACATGCGTCTAAATCTCGGAATAACAGGAAAATACCACAAGACTTTTGCTGGAGACAACTTGTTCTTATATCGCGAGACACCGCATTTAGGACACTCATTTAACGATGCATACTCATTTCGAAACAAAACACAATCGTTTGGACATGCATGTATCTTATCATAGCTCATGCCAATAGAGCACAACATCTTTTTGGTCTCATATGTTCGATTGGGAAGAACATTATCCTCAGGAAGCATATCTTTCAAAAGGGCTAATAACTCTGTGAAACTTTTTTCCGACCATCCATTGCCCGCCTTTAAGTTGTACAACTTTAATACCGCAGACAATCTTGTGAATTTAGTGCAACCATCATACAAAGGTTTCTCTGCATCACTTACCAACCTCTCAAACATTTCGGGACAATCCTTAAGATCTCCTTCAAGTGCTTCTGCAATCTCTTCAACTCGATCACAATCGTATGTATCTGCGCCACTATAGTTTGAGGCATAGGTCGTACTATCCCCGGTTCAACATTCTCGTTACTTTTCTCACCATGCAAATTCCAACATGTATAACTTCGATCAATTCCATGCCTCATTAGATGCGATGTCAACTGAACTGCGTCAACCCGTTTCCCATAACAACAACCCAAGCAAGGACATATCATTCTACTGGGGTCTTCGGCGTGCGCAACGACAAACTTAACGAATTCTGATACCCCATTCTCGTACTCTCTCGACAATCGATTGGAAGACATCCATGTATTATCCATTACTAATTAGAATAAACAAAAAACAATTTCAGAAGAGAAACCAAAAATGGGATGAGACAAAACAATTTCGCTTTATTGAGTTAGTCTCTGTGCAGGGCATTCATGTCTCCCTTTACTCTATCAAATAACATCCATACCTAAACTTCTTAAGTTACTAGCTACGCTATGTATGCTAGAATAAATACACTCATAAGCTGCATAGTATACCTTTGATTGGTAGAAGGTGTTTTAGATATTGCTGCCTGAATAGTCAAAAATTTGAAACTTTTTTAGGGTTTTACAAAATGTTGTTAAACTACAATCTAAGCCGCGAAATCAAAGGTTTCTAATGTCTCTATAATGCAACCATAACCAAACCCTAACAACAGTCTTTGAATGTGATTCATAGCGATATCAAATTCAGCAATTTAAAAACCAACCGTCAATTGCCTAATAAACCTAAACTATTTAAATGACTATGAATATTGAAACTTTACAGGTCGAAACAAACGTAGCATAGACAACAATAACATAAAACTGAAATGGGGCAAAGCTAAAACAAAGCAATAGTGCAAGTAATAATGTATGCTAGAATAAATACACTCATAAGCTGCATCGTGTACCTTTGATTGGTAGAAGGAGGAAACGTCGTAGATCTAACAAAGGTGGAAGGAGAACGCCTTAGAAGTAGCGAAAATCGTAGCAGTGAGAACCCTAACGTGAAAAAGAACGAAAATAACAGAGAGTGAAATAACAAAACGCGCAGTATGTTATAATTTTAATGTTTACTAAAGGGGACCTTAAAGGGCGCTTGTGGAAAAAAAGCGCCCTCTAAAGGGGGCCTAAGAGGGCGCTTATGAAAGCGCTCTCTAAGGCTTTCCAGAAGCGCTTTATAAACTAGAAATGCACATGGACTTATAACAGCGCTTTTTTAAAAGCGCCCTCTAAGGGTAACCTTAGAGGGCGCTTTCTAAAAAGCGCCATGTATTGTTGTCCCTCTATCTCCTCCTTATTTTTTCGCTTCACCTTAGAGGGCGCTTTATTACAAAAGCGCCCTCTAAAGTGCGCTGTCTATTGCTCCATATTTTTTCGCTTCACTTTAGAGAGCGCTTTTGTAATAAAGCGCCCTCTAAGGTGCACTGTCTATTCCAGTTTTTGGCGTAGTGTGGTTCAGGAAAGGGGTCTAAGGACCAATCCGAAAACCAAGGTCAGAAATCAATTCGTGATTTGAATAGTTTGATTAAACATTCGGTTTCACTAAATTCTGAAGCATTCTATGTGCAGGATGATGCTATCGCGTGGTGGATTGATTCTGGCGTTACAACACATGTTTGCAAGGATCGTTTCTGGTTCAAGACTCTTGTTCCAGTGGAAGATGGTTTTGTCCTCTACATGGGAGATGATCACTTCGCTCCCGTTGAAGGCAAAGGAAACGTGGTGCTAGAATTCAGTTCTGGAAAGACTATTACTTTGTTTAATGTTTTGTATGTTCCTAAACTACGTAAGAATTTAATTTCTGGTCCTGTATTAAATAAGCTTGGATACAAGCAAGTGTGTGAATCCGATAAATATGTTTTATAGAAGTCTGGTGTGTTTGTAGGATTTGGATATTATAATAATAGTATGTTTATGATGAATTTGAATGGAGTTCCTAATGATTCTGGTTCTGTATTTATGTCTTCTTCGAATGTTATTAATTCATCGTTATGGCATGCTCGTCTAGGACACGTACATTATAAAAGAATGCATGAAATGTCTAAAGATGATTTAATTCCTGATTTTGATAAAGATGTAGAAAATTGTAAAACTTGCATGTTAACAAAGATCACTAGGCAACCTTTTAAAAGTATAACAAGGAAATCTGTCATTCTTGAGTTGATACATAGTGATTTATGTGATTTGCATGCTACTCCATCATTAGGACATAAAAAATATTTTGTCACTTTCATAGATGATGCATCTAGATTCTGCTATGTTTATTTGCTGCACGCTAAGGATGAATCCTTATATAAATTCAAAATTTATAAAACTGAAGTTGAAGTGCAACAAAATGTGTTGATTAAAACATTACGTACAGATAGAGGTGGTGAATATTATGATCCTGTATTTTTCCAATCCGTAGGAATCATTCATGAGACTACGGTACCTTATACACCTCAACAAAATGGTGTGGCTGAAAGGAAAAATAGAGTGCTTAAGGAAATGGTGAATGCCATGTTATCTTACTCTGGTTTGAGTGAAGGGTTTTGGGGAGAAGCTATGTTAACGGCTTGCTATTTGTTAAATAGGGTTCCTAATAAAAGGAACAAGACTACCCCATATGAACTTTGGTATAAGAAACGAACCAACTTAACATTTCTACGTGTTTGGGGTTGTAGGGCCGTGGTTAGACTCCCGGACCCAAAAAGGAAAACTTTGGGTGAAAAGGGTGTAGCTTGTATCTTTGTTGGATATGCTGAGCACTCCAAGGCCTATAGGTTTTATGTTATAGAACCTAATGACTCGATTTCTATTAACACGATTATAGAATCGAGAGATGCCATATTTGATGAGAATGGTTTCTCTTCTATACCTAGACCAAAGGACTCTATACCTAATTCAGATAAATCTCTAAGGGATGATCATTCAAATAATGTGCCAAGTGAGACACTTGAACCCCGTAGGAGCAAAAGAGCTAGAAAATCTAGATCTTATGGATCTGATTTTCAACTATATTTAGTTGAGGGATCAAAGGATCAGATTGACACTCAATACTATTATTGCTATAGTATAGAGGAGGATCCAAGAACGTATGATGAAGCTGTGAAATCTCGAGATTCTGCTTTTTGGAAAGAAGCAATTGACGAAGAGATTGGTTCTATCATGGAAAATAATACTTGGGTATTATCTGATTTACCACCAGGTTGCAAACCATTGGGTTGCAAATGAATCTTCAAAAAGAAGATGAAAGTCGATGGTACAATTGACAAGTTTAAAGCTAGATTAGTTATCCAATGCTTCAGACAAAAGGAAGGGATTGATTATTTCGATACCTATGCTCCTGTTGCCTGTATCACTACTATTAGATTGTTGATTGCCTTGGCGGCTATTCATAATCTAGTGATTCATCAAATGGATGTCAAAACAGCATTTCTGAATGGTGATTTGGAGGAAGAAGTGTATATGAAGCAACCTGAAGGATTTGTAATGCTTGGTAATGAGCATAAAGTGTGTAAGCTAGTTAAGTCGTTGTATGGGCTGAAACAAGCTCCGAAGCAGTGGCATCAAAAGTTTGATAAGGTTGTTTTGTCTAATGGTTTCATTCTAAACCAAGATGACAAATGTGTATATAGCAAATTTGATACTTCCGGTAAAGGAGTTTTCATTTGTTTATATGTTGATGACATGTTGATCTTTGGCACCGACCAAAATCAAGTTGATAAAACGAAGAATTTCTTGTCATCAAAGTTCTCCATGAAGGATATGGGAGAAGCGGACGTTATTCTTGGTATTAAGGTTAAACGGGAGAATAAGGGGATTGTAATTACGCAATCTCATTACATTGAGAAAATACTCAAGAAGTTCAATTATGAAAGTTGTTCTCCAGTAAGTACTCCCATGGATCCAGGAGAAAAGCTTATGCCAAATACAGGTAAACCTGTGGATCAACTCGAATATTCAAAAGCTATAGGCTCTTTGATGTATGCTATGATTAGCACTAGACCGGATATTGCTTATGCGGTTGGAAAGTTGAGCAGATTTACTAGTAATCCTAGTAGACATCATTGGCATGCGATAACTAGGGTATTCAAGTACTTGAAGGGTACAATGAATTATGGATTGTCATATATGGGATTTCCTTCGGTGTTAGAGGGTTATTCAGATGCTAGTTGGATAAATAATGCTGGAGATTCATCCTCTACAAGTGGATGGGTGTTCTTGCTTGGGGGAGGTGCCATCTCATGGGCTTCCAAGAAGCAAACATGTATAACTGGTTCCACAATGGAATCTGAGTTTGTAGCATTAGCTGCTGTAGCGGTGTATTCGTCACTTTATGATTTATTGATTAAATCAAAAGCAAAGCATACAAAGAAATCGAGTCGCCACCGCACTTTTATTTATCCTAAGGAATGGCTAAAAAGCGAACAAAAGCCTAAGAAGTTTTACACATAGAAAACTAATGAAAAGATCAGAGAATCTGGGTAAGGGGTTAATTACGCAATGGGAAGGTGTTAGGCACCCAAAACGTCCTAGGTACTCCTAGGGAGCCCTTTTCACACTTGTTGTATAAAAGTTTATTTGTTTATGACATATTGTGCAAACATGATTGGGAAGATGAGAAAAGAATATACAAGTTATTATTTTTGTGTTTGAACGGATGAACCTGTTGCCTACGTACCTCTCCATGGAAGGTAAGGATCAAAACGCCGTAGTTCGACTAAAAGATTTCCAAAATATAAGTGGGTTCATTTTAAAACAAAAGCCCTAAGGTCTTTCGTTATCCACGGGAGCAAACTCAACCTTATACAAACAACGAGTCCACCATGTGAGAACAGCTTCAACTTGCTAGTGAGGGGTTAACCCTATAATAAGCAAGGAAGTCTTACAATTCAATCACTAAGGACCAAGGTGAGGTTAACATCAACCAACTAGGATAAATCAAACCTATGGCTAATGTATGAAAACTTATCAAGAATGGACAAAGCCACAAAACAATTGAATGAGTTGGATTAATCAATTAGGATTTATTCACAAAAAATGGTCAAAGTATGATTAGAATTCAATTCAAAGAAGTATTATGAAATGGAGTTTGAAAAATCAAAGGCCTAGGTTTCTAATTTGAAAAGAGATGACAATGTTTGCACAATATGTCAAAGTTTTTGAATTAACATGTGAAAAGGGAGTTTTGAAAACACACACAAAAATGGAAGGGTGAGGGAGTATAAAATTTCTTAGATGTTCACTTCTTGAAATCATATGTAGATGATTCAAGTGTGTCCTTTGGAATGAGGCAACAATGCAAGTAAGTAAATGCAAAGCAAGGTGATACCGGATGCTAATCAATGGACTTATACCAATCTCACAAACAAAGGTGGATACCGGATACCAATCAATGGATTTACACCAATCTCCCAAAACAAAACAATGATACCGGATGCCAATCAATGGACTTATACCAATCTCACAAACAAACATGGATACCGGATACCAATCAATGGATTTACACCAATCTCCCAAAACAAAACAATGATACCAGATGCCAATCAATGGACTTATACCAATCTCACAAACAAACATGGATACCGGATACCAATCAATGGATTTACACCAATCTCCTAAAACAAAACAATGATACCAGATGCCAATCAATGGACTTACACTAATCTCACACCATATCATAGGAACAACTGCCATGTAATGGACTTATGCTTGTCTCCTCCATGGACAAAGCAAAAATGCTATAAAGCAAAGCTTATGAAATGATAAACAAATGATGATGATAAATGCACTGAGGCACACTCAAGCAACTATGCACAAATGAATCAAGTAAGTAGAACAATCAATTCAGTTAGCACACACTATATACAAGCAATTAGGCTCAAGCAAGGTTAGACTTTACAGTCAACTGGAATGGGGTAAGTTGTGCTCTTAACCTTAACCTTGAGAGTTAAGGTGAAGCAGATGAAAAGGAGATGAGGGGTGTGCCTCATAGCTCTTATCCCTGGTCAGGGAGAGCTTTGAATAATAGAATGTGTGGGAGTTCAGAAAGTTGGAACTCTCTCCACAAGTGAATGACTCTATAGATCTTGGGTTAATATCCACAATGCACCAACATGTAATGTGAGCAAAGGGATGACACACTGAATAGTAGGAGATGGACTACACATCTCTTTTATCTACCAATTGCCTCACATGAGGACTTTTCCTGCTTGGCACAAAGAGTAAACAATCACAAGCATTGCCTCTTAAGGAGGACTTCAGACAGGTGCCTGACCACATAACAGGCCAGGTCTTCCAAACTACATGAAGAAGAGAGGTTATACCTAAGTGGTTAAGCAACCAAGCAAAAGCAAGTTCAAAAGTGAACTTAAGCAACTAATGTACCTGTGGAAACATCAAACAAATCAGTATACAATTCAGACAAACAACCAACAGTTAATATCACAGTCAAACCCAATAGACACAATGTATAAGCCCAAAAGTCAAACTCAAAAGAGTCAACATCAACCTACAAAACACACATTAGTAATCAAAAGCAAATATCAAATGCTCTCAAGATGAGGCATCATCAATTGTGTAACTTGAATGTGTAACCTGAAACAAAGATTCAAACATGAGAGGCAAACCACTAGGTCAAAGCCTAGGGTCAAAGATAAGGAAAAAATTCAAAACAGAAGCTGAAATTTGACATGATGAAACTTCAAACAATTATTGACACACTACAAAAAGTCTCACATTAATATCATTTACCAAATCCATTTCATGATCATTCTAAGTTCAAGGCAATTTTAAAGTCCAAATGTGATCAAACAGAATGAAAAATCTCAATTAAATCAGAAATGATTCACAAAAACCTGGAAAAATTCATGCATATCCAAGACATCTCATATGATCAGCATGCAAAAAATCAGAACAATTGAGCATCATTTGATAGGGTAAACACATAGCATAAGATGAACATGCAAAGGTGTGACACAAATTGTCACACCTACTTAGAAAATTCACAAACCAGAAACCACAAATGATAAAAATGCAAATTCAACACCAAAATGTCAAGGAATGAGTCTAGTTTCATCATGAAAAATTTCAGAAGCATAGGATTAACAACCATCATTTCACAAAGGAAAAGGCAAGCAATGTTCAAAATGCACACACATACAAGAACACTAGGCAAAAAATAAATCCAGGCCAGGGACAACTTGAATTATCATGTTGATAAAAAAGTAGAGAGAAAAAGAAAACCATAGCAAAAATTCCCATATCATTTGGACCATTATTTGATTTATTATGATTTTTTGAAGATTGCAAAAAAAAAATGAAATGAAAATTGAAGAAAGAAATTGAATTAATGGATTAATTGAATTAAAATTTGAAAACGGCTTTGGCGCCAGCCACTGAAACGCGGCGTTTCATTTAGTGAAACGCCTGGCCAATAGAAAACGAGCATGGCGCTCTCATGCAACCAGTAGGGAACGAGCCCTAGAAACACTATGGCAACGGAAAAACGTGGTGTTACAGGATTCAAAAACCGTGGCCAAAGCTTATGAATCATCTTCTTAGCGTTTTCCAGAAAACAGCAAGCAATCATGAACATTGACGAACAAATTTTCCAGATTCTTTAAATGAGCACATAATCGTGAAGCTTAAACCTCATAGATCATCAATCAAACAATAACTAAGCATATAACATCCTAAATCGCATGGATCGAGCAAAGAAAGATTCATCATGAAAACTTCAAATCAATGAAACTAAGTGAATAATGCATGGAATCAAGTGGTTCAAAGCTCAGAATGCTCACACAAACACGATCTACAAGAATCACATAATGAAATTGAGAATAGAGAGAATCGATTTAAAACCTCTTGAAGAGCAGCTTTGGATTCGTGTGGTTTCAAGGCCTGGCAATGCTTCCAATGTGTTCTAGCAAGCTTGTATGAATGAATGGATGAGGTCTTGAGGTTCAATTGAGCTCGAATCAACCGAATTAAGATTTCACCATTGATGAGTTCTTGCTTTGAGCAGCTTCAAATGGCACGAATTCATGTGATTCTTGCTTGCATCTTGCTCTATGATGATGCTAGATGATGAATTAAGCAAGGAAATGCAACTTGATTTGAAGAAATTGAGAGAAAAAATGAGAGAAAAATTTGAGCAAAAATTCTAGATCTGAGATTTGTGAATTGTGGTTATCATTTTCTGTTAGGTTTAGCTTTATATACTCTATGCTAAACATGTTTACTTATGCTAAAACAAATGCTAATGAAAAATTAGGGAGAATGGAGGTGTTTGGACAAATTGCATTTTCACCTTTATGCATGAGTATGGCATGTGAACAGTGCACGAGTTTGAGCTAATTTCACTTAAAATGACATTTTAAAATCATTGGCAATTGTAAAATATTCAAATGAATTACCAAATTTAAATTGTGAAATTTCCCTCCAAAAAACAAGATTTTGCAAATGTTCATGAAATGGGAATTGATGCAATGTTATGCAAGATTATGAAATTATAGGTCATGACAAGAATTTAGCAAAAAGAGCCACATGATTTGGAGCTATGGTGTGAAAGTTATGCACTTTTGAAGTTCAATCCACACTTGGCCATGTTTTGATCATATCTCTTCAACCAAATATGAGAAATTGATGTTCTTGGACATTTTGGAAATGGGAGAGAAAGATCTACAACTTTCATGTTCAACAAAATTTCATTTGAAGCTTTTTTGGTCATGTAATTTGAAGTTGAAGTTGGATGAAAACCTTTCCATTTTTGGAAAGTTCAAATTATATGTCACTTTCTATTTTTGGCAAATTTTGACTGGACCTCAAATTCTTCAAAGAGAGTGTTTGAAATGTCAAATGAGACTTGTATGAACATGAATAAAGTATTTCTAATCACTTCCCACCTCCAAAATCCACAATTGACTTTGCAGTTGACTGGCTAGGGTTTTAGTTGACTGAAGAATGCCTTGATGAGATTCAAGCCTCTACCACCTGGGATTTTGATTCAAAATAACATCATAGCTCATATGAACTCTTATGAATGATTATGGTGCCCAAATTCTCAAGAATGGCCACCATCTCCTACTCAATGACTGCCTTTGACTGCTTTGTCTGTTGATTGCTTCATCTGCAAGACAAGGGTTAGATGACATATTTTTGTACTTTTGGTTAGTGGTAAAATGAAAAGCAATGATATACAGATGCAAAACATGCTTGGTGATCAAGAAACACTCTCAAAAGATAACCCACCCACAGGGAAGGAGGCAAGGTGCACAAGGATCCTTGAGGCAATGATATGATATGATATGATGCCATGAGGGATCTTAGGGACAAATATGGGGTCTTACAGATGCCCCTATTTAAGGTCATTCTAGCCGGAGAAGTGAAGTTTAGAAATATTCATCTCGACGCGGTAGAATGGGCTTAAATAACAGTAATGAGACGAATTTTGGTCCCTAAGAGACCTCATGATGCAAATGTATGCATGCAAAGACAAACAAAACTCTGTGGGGAATATGGGTCCACAAAGAAAAAGAGACGATCCATCGGAGTAATACACTCACCAGGAACAGAGACTCTAACAGGACTCTCATGGGGATAAAAAAAGAAAAAGGAATGCGTGAGCAGGACACGACTCTGAATTAGGGTAAAACTGGAGTTAGACACAGCGTGAACAAGACACGACTGAACTAGAGACCTCACTGGGGAGTAAAGGACTCAAACTGGGGAAAAGAAAGAATTCCAAAGGACAAATCCAATGGAAGGACTCAAGCTGACTCAAACTATCCACAAAGGATACTTCGGATAAAAATCTGGACTCGGACTGGGGAACGATTCACAAAGAATCTCCCTGCCGAGAAAAAATTGCATATATTGGGGAAAACGCCAATACAGCAAAAAGGGTAAAATCACAACAGAAACTCCACTGAAGAATATCTAACAAAGAGACTCTCCTGGAGAAGCAACAAAGAATGAGGTGTTACCGGTATAAGGGTAACAAACTCAGGAAGAATGAATATCTAAGACCGGTATAAGGGTGAGAGATATCAATCAACCAAACATCTGAGAAAGACCTAAAAAAAGGTACATCAACTCAGGAAAATCTGACTCCACAGGGGACCAAGGTGATAATAGGGAGCAGAAAGGAAGGAACACCAGGGATACCGGTTACTGGGTATATAATAGGTGACCGACCAAAGCGTGAATTGGTATATATGCCAAAACACTCATCATCCGAAAGGAGGGCTTGAAAAAGCAAATCGACTTACAGGATGGACATTAATCCGCAACGGGAAAACGAATCTTACTCAACTGGGGACACAAACCCAAAGAGCGCATGAGATATAATATCCATTACCGTCAGAACGTGGATAGAATACTCGCATGAGATATATTATCTATTACCGTCAGAACGTAGATAATACACTCGCATGGAAGGAAATACCAGGGATACCGGTTATTGGGTATATAATAGGTGACCTACCGAAAACGTGAATTGGTATATATGCCAAAACACTCATCATCCAAAACACAAACTTGTTAAAGGATGGATATTCGATTCTACAAAGAATACGAATCTTACTCCGCTGGGGAAAATCAACAAAGGATTTCAACCAAAGAGCGAAAGAGATATATTATTCATTACCGTCAGAACGTGAATAATATACTCGAAAAGGAAGAGACACCAGAGATACCGGTTACTAGGTATATAATAGGTGGTCAACCAAAAAGAGAGACAATCGATACCACAACAACAGGGTAAACGAAAGATAACTCACAGGGGATAAATTGCAAGCATCCGGCAATTATCCGAGAGAAAAACAAATATTCGATTCCACAAAAAAGGAATAACGAATCTTACTCGACTGGGGAAACACAACAGGCTTCGACTTAAGAGTGCATGAGATATATTATCCATTACCGTCAGAATGTGGATAACATACTCGCATGGAAGATTATCCACAACCGGCTATTGGGTTAACAAAGGATAAATCAACCGAAAAGAAAGGCATCGGGATACCAAAACTAGGTATATAATGATGACCAATCGAAGGGAGCAATAATCATTACCAAGCAAAAAGGGTAAATGAAAGAAGACCCGCTGGGGATGAATTGCATAAACAGCAATTATCCGCAAGGACTTGCTGGCGACTTCAAAGGGGATAACATTGCAAGCATACGGCAATGATCCAGAAGACTGTTGGGGATACAACTGCTAGCAACCGACAATTGTCCAGAAGCAAGGGAGGAATAATCAACATTGAATATTGAATGAAGATAACCACAAAGAGTAACCATCATTGGTTAGGATGAACAACAAGGTTAACTCTGCAAAGGGGAAAAATTAGGGTTTACAACTACCGAATACGGGGTAGAAGACCAAAACTCCGGCTGGGGATAGGGTTGCTAGCATCCGGCAACTATCCACAAAAAAACACAGACTCCGTTGGGAATAAAACCACAACAACATAGGATTTACAACTACCGAATACTGAGTAGAAGACCACAAAATCCACCATCAACCAGACTGAACCACAAAGGTTACTTCTGCTAGGGGAAAAGAGATAGGACTTACAACTACCGAATACTGGGTAGTAGCCAACAACTCCGATGAGGATAAAAAGATAGGATTTACATCTACCGAATACGGGGCAGAAAACCACAACTCCGCGTGAGAATGAAAGAATCACAATTCCGCACGGGAAACAAAATAGGGTTTATAACAAACCACCAACTGCTGAAGAGCGGAAAAACTAGGATTTACAACTACCGAATACTGGGTAGAAAACCAAATCGACTCTTACCGAGGAATAAAAAGGTATATAACCACAAACTCCACCAAGAAGAGGGAACATAGGACTTACAACTACCGGTATAAGGGTAGAGGCCCAAAAAGATTCCGCTGGGGATAAAAGAATTAATGCCGGTTACTGGGCAAATTATTCATTTATTCCACAGGGAAGCACAAGAAACAGTTGACAAATAGCCAATTCGGGATCAACCCGAAAAGACAGACTGAATCAAGACACGTCCTAATGAGGATATAGCTCAATAGGAACATACATCCCAATATATGTGTTGGGAGGAAACGGAAGAAACCGTCATCCACGAGGATATATCTCGGTGGGGAACTGCAGAAGAAAAGACAGACACTTTCTGCTTATGGGGCTGACTCTATATGGAGAGATTTAAACGCCCGACATCTGCTTGGGGAGATCTATTGAGATCTATATTACCATTAGCAGGGAACAACAAACAAAAGATATATGGCAAAAATGCAACATGAATATCTGAATGTTTATGATTATGCATGAATATGCGTGATTTATGTTTGATGAATACTGACAAAACAGACATATCTAACACAAACAGGCCCAGGAATCAAACGCCCGGTTCTACACTTCCAGGGGAAACCAACTGGAAAGCCAATCTGTTGGAGATCTACATGCCGAAAAGCAAAGATCTGCGGGGAGGCACAAAATCAGAGGATATCACGAAATCTCTGAGTGATGGATC
Organism: Lathyrus oleraceus; assembly: GCF_024323335.1. NCBI lineage: Eukaryota > Viridiplantae > Streptophyta > Magnoliopsida > Fabales > Fabaceae > Lathyrus > Lathyrus oleraceus. The sequence goes on from NC_066582.1 coordinate 146,324,143, forward strand.
AATAATCAACCCAACTGGCGAACAGAAAGTCACAACAGGCAACAACGGCCACAAAGACAAATCTGTTGGGGAATGGGAGAAATCCCAAGATATCTGCAGGGAGATCCTCAGTATCGACTGGGAAACAAGAGTTCACTGCACAAGCGAGACTCTGAGGGAATATCACAGATGCAATCCTGACTCTGTTGGGGATACCAACTCTTTTGGGGATTTTGCATAAATACAATCCACCAAACCACAAATCTACTGACGGCTAGGGAATCCACTGAGGGACCCACTGGGGATATGGAGGAGAGTTGGGGGATCAACCACTGAATGCTACACCTTCCAAAAACAAATCAACAACTGCTGAGGAGGAAAATAATCACTACTCTGCTGAAGGCTAAACGCTCTGATGGGGAGATAGCAACAACTCCGCTTGGCGACAATGCTGAGGAAAGTGGTAAAGTACCGGGATATCAATCCACCAACCACTGAATCTTCAAAAAGAAAGCAACCATGCTGAGGAGAGAAACAACAACTCCGCTGGCGACTGCACTGGAGAGAGTGACGGGGTACCGGGGTTTCAAACCACCAACTACCGAATCTACCAAAAGGAAAACACCTATGCTGGGAGAGAATACTGCTGGAGAAGAAAACGAAATCTTCAACAATACTCTGCTTGGGGAACAACCCATAACAACAACTCTGCTTGGGGAACAACCCCAACAACAAAGCAGGATAAAGAGGACACAACCATGCCAGGAATATGAACAAATGTCTTACCTGTTGGAAATCATGCCACCCTTGGGAGAGCACTGAGAAATTCTTAAGTATCCTTTCATCATTGTGAATGTTCACTTTGTTTAAAACAACAATTTTTGAAAAATTTATTTGTTGAAAACAATGACATTTTATCAATTAAACATGCAAAACATTTGTTGAATTGAAACAAATAAGAGTGCAAATAATTGGATAAAAAGCTCAAATTGATTTGATGGAATGGTAGCCTGCAAATGGCAAGACTCCATAGATCTGTACAAATTTGAAATCAGTGATATATATTGGAAGAGGGCTACATTGAACATAATGATCCTTTCTCTACCAATTTGAATCTCGATGTATTTGAAGCTTCAGTCGACGACGAATCGAGAACTTCCGACGAAAAGACAGCTGCGGAACAGAAAGTCTTGTCAGAATGCAGTTACTTGCCAAATCCCTAATTTTTGCCTAGATTGCCCTAGGGTGAGGTACTCAATCTAGCGGGATGCAAATATTCTTTTTTTTTCAAGTCTCTAATTTTTGCCTGGATCACCCTTTCGGGTTCTCCACCGAGACGCTCATTTTTGCCTAAGCCGCCCTTTCGGGTTTTCAACTTAGCGAGCTATTCTGTTTTTCATTTGCATATACTTTTTTTTTTAGGCAAAGTATTTCTTGACTGCATTTGAATTCACAGGACGAGTGAAATCCTCCCCGTCCATTGTTGTAAGCATCAAAGCTCCGCCTGAAAAGGCTCTCTTAACAACATATGGACCTTCATAGTTTGGAGTCCACTTGCCCCTGGAATCGGGCGCGAAAGACAAAACTTTCTTGAGCACGAGGTCACCTTCTCGGAACACACGAGGCTTGACCTTCTTATCGAATGCTTTCTTCATTCTCTGCTGATATAACTGACCATGGCACATGGAAGTCAATCGCTTCTCTTCAATCAAATTCAGTTGGTCATAACGACTCTGAATCCATTCAGCATCAGTCAACTTGGCTTCCATCAAGACTCTCATTGATGGGATCTCCACCTCTACTGGGAGAACAACCTCCATGCCATAAACAAGAGAGAAAGGGGTTGCCCCTGTTGAAGTGCGGACAGACGTACGATAACCATGCAAAGCAAATGGCAGCATCTCATGCCAATCTTTGTACGTAACTGTCATCTTCTGGATAATCTTCTTGATATTCTTATTAGCAGCTTCAACAGCCCCATTCATCTTGGGTCTGTAAGGAGAGGAATTATGGTGTGCAATCTTGAACTCAGCGCACAACTCATCCATCATCTTATTATTCAGATTAGATCCATTATCAGTAATGATCTTATCTGGCACACCATAACGGAAAATCAGCTGATTCTTGATAAACTTCACAACCACCTGCCTGGTCACATTCGCATACGAAGCGGCTTCAACCCATTTGGTGAAGTAATCAATTGCTACGAGAATAAACCTGTGTCCGTTGGACGCTTTCGGCTCAATCATGCCGATCATGTCAATTCCCCACATAGAGAAAGGCCATGGTGATGAAATCACGTTCAGAAGTGTCGGAGGAATATGAATCTTATCTGCATAAATCTGACACTTGTGGCATTTCTTCACATATTTGCAGCAGTCAGACTCCATTGTCAGCCAATAGTAGCCTGCTCTCAACATCTTTCTAGCCATGGCATGTCCATTGGAATGAGTACCAAATGAACCCTCATGGACCTCAGTCATCAACAGGTTTGCTTCGTGTCTATCCACGCATCTGAGCAAAACCATGTCAAAATTTCTCTTATACAACACTTCACCACTGAGGTAGAAACTGCCTGACAACCTTCTCAAAGTTTTCCTATCTTTCACAGATGCCCCAGGCGGGTAGACCTGGTTCTGGAGGAAATTCTTGATATCAAAATACCAAGGCTTGTCAACATTCACTTCTTCCACTGCAAACACGTGAGCTGGTCTATCCAAGCGCATCACGGCAATGTTAGGTACTTCGTTCCAATACTTGACTACAATCATTGAAGCAAGCGTAGCAAGAGCATCTGCCATCCGATTATCCTCTCGAGGAATATGATGAAAGTCAACTTCAGTAAAGAACGTTGAAATCCTTCTTGCATAATCTCTATATGGAATGAGACCTGGCTGATTCGTCTCCCATTCACCCTTGATCTGAATAACAACTAGGGCCGAATCTCCATACACATCAAGATGCTTGATTCTCAAATCAATACATTCTTCCAGTCCCATAATACAGGCCTCATACTCAGCCATGTTATTCATGCATTTGAAAGTTAGCCTTGCTGTAAACGGAATATGTGTGCCATGAGGAGTAATGATTACTGCCCCAATTCCATTTCCATACTGATTTACAGCGCCATCAAACACCATCGTCCATCTGGAACCAGGTTCCGGACCTTCATCAAGTGTAGGCTCATCACAATCTTTCATTTTCAAATACAGAATCTCCTCATCTGGAAGGTCGTACTGAACAGACTGATGATCTTCAATCGGCTGGTGCGCTAGATGGTCAGCCAAGATACTACCTTTGATAGCTTTCTGAGCTCGATACTCAATATCATACTCAGACAACAACATCTGCCAACGGGCAATCCTCCCGGTTAAAGCAGGCTTCTCGACAATATACTTGATTGGATCCATTCTGGATATCAACCAAGTTGTATGATTTATCATGTACTGGCGCAAATGCTTAGCAGCCCAAGCCAAAGCACAGCACGTCTTCTCAAGCATGGAGTATCGAGACTCACAATCAGTAAACTTCTTACTGAGGTAGTAGATAGCAGATTCTTTCTTCCCTGATTCATCTTGCTGACCAAGTACACAACCCATCGAGTCTTCAAGAACAGTCAAATACATAATCAGAGGTCTTCCTTCCACAGGCGGAGACAAGATCGGAGGTTCAGACAGATACTCCTTGATACTGTCGAAAGCTTTCTGGCAATCCTCGGTCCAATCATGAGACTGATCTTTCTGGAGGAGCTTGAATATCGGCGCACATGTGGCAGTCATGTGGGATATAAATCTGGAAATATAGTTCAAGCGGCCAAGAAAACCTCGGACTTGCTTCTCAGTTTTGGGTGCAGGCATCTCTTGTATTGCTTTGACCTTTGCAGGATCAACCTCAATACCTCTCTCGCTGACAACGAAACCCAACAACTTGCCGGAACGGACTCCAAATGTACATTTGTTCGGATTCAGACGAAGCCTAAACTTCCTCAGACGCTGAAAAAGCTTCAACAAATGCTCAACATGTTCAACTTCCGTTCGGGACTTAGCGATCATATCATCAACATAGACCTCTATCTCCTTGTGCATCATATCATGAAACAAGGTAGTCATAGCACGTTGATACGTGGCTCCGGCGTTCTTCAAACCGAAGGGCATCACTCGATAACAGAATGTTCCCCAAGGTGTGATGAATGTTGTCTTCTCCATATCCTCGGGTGCCATCTTGATCTGATTATATCCGGAAAATCCGTCCATAAAGGAAACGACTTTGAATTTAGCTGTATTGTCTACCAACATATCAATGTGTGGTAGAGGGAAATCATCTTTTGGACTAGCCTTATTCAAATCTCTGTAATCAACACACATACGGACTTTTCCGTCCTTCTTAGGCACAGGCACAATATTGGCCACCCATTGAGGATATGTAGAAGTCACCAGAAACCCCACATCAATTTGCTTCTGAACTTCCTCTTTGATCTTCACTGCCATATCTGGATGAGTTCTTCTGAGCTTCTGCTTCACAGGCACGCACTCAGGCTTCAAAGGCAGGAAATGTTGCACAATATCTGTATCTAGACCCGGCATGTCTTCATATGACCAAACAAAGATATCTGAATATTCTCGTAGCAAACTGATCAACCTCTTCTTGACAGACTCTTCAAGAAGTGCCCCAATTTTCACCATACGAACACAATCCTCAGACCCCAAGTTGACTGTTTCCAGATCTTCGAGATGCGGATGAATGATCTTCTTCTCGTGCTCAAGGAGACGGGTAATCTCATCAGGAATCCCTTCAACATCATCTTCCTCTGCCTCGAATACAGGGAATTCAAAATTCGGAGATGGCGTTGGATCATTATGTTCAATGGGTTTTAGAATCAACCTGCATAATGATTTTGGTTAATGAAAAACTTTAGAATTTAAACAAGCAAATCATTATGCAGATGAAAAGATTGCTTTTATTCTTGTTTTTATGGGTTTTTTGTGATCACTGATTTCATGCAAAAGCAAAAAGTGAAAACAAATGGAAAAACAAATGTTTAACAATGCATTAATTGAATGAAAACATCATTGTATAAATGCTGCCAACAATGTCATCACTTCTCCTTTTGGCATGGGAGAAGGGTTTTGAACAAAGTGAACCATTACTCTGATCTATGAATGACTGTAGGAACGTTCACAGCGACCCAATTGTGGCAGACACCACCAGGTATGATGAAGTTGCTCAAGTCCTCTGCATCCTCTTCCAAGATAGCAGCAGCTTCCTCAGGTTGATCAGCATGGATGAAACCTCCACTCTTGAACAAACCTTGCTCGTTAAATGCCCCAGAAGAGTAGCCAATGCCAGCCCGGGATCTATTGTCTTCAAGCTCGATCATCTTCCCTAAACCAGCAACTGCACCACATTCAATGGCCAGTTTCGCATCTCGGTAGGAAGCAAATGAAGGAGACTTCTTCTCAATCGGCTCAGCAATAGATAAAGCTTGGAAAGGCGTTCCAACTTCATCCTCAGCATCAATATATGAGAAAGAAGACAAGTGGCTAACAAGGAGAGCCTTTTCTCCCCCTACCACAACCAGTTTCTTGTTCTTGACGAATTTCAGCTTCTGGTGTAGGATGGATGTCACGGTGCCAGCCTCGTGAATCCATGGTCTACCAAGGAGACAGCTATAAGATGGGTGGATATCCATAACCTGGAAGGTAACTTGGAAATCACTAGGTCCAATCTTGATTGGGAGATCAACTTCCCCAATCACAGTCTTACGCGACCCATCAAAAGCTTTCACAACCACACCGCTCTGCCTCATAGGAGGACCTTGATACGACAATCTCGAAAGAGTAGTCTTCGGCAATACATTCAGAGATGACCCAGTGTCAACTAGCACGTTGGACATGGCATCATCCTTGCAATTCATAGATGTGTAAAGCCATGTTGTGGTCTCTTCCCTCCTCAGGGAGATCAGCGTCACAGAAACTCAAGGTGTTGCAAGCAGTGATGTTTGCAACGATACTGTCAAACTGCTCTATGGTGACGTCGTGATCGACATAAGCCAGGTCCAAAACCTTCTGCAGAGCCTCCTTATGGGGTTATGAATTCAGAAGCAAAGATAGCACGGAAATCTTGGATGGCGTTTGTAGAAGCTGGTCTACAACATTGTACTCACTCTTCTTGATGAGCCTCAGCATCTCATCACATTCTTCATTCACAGTGCCACTCGGGCCAACAGAAGAAGCAAGAGTCTTTTGTACAGAGGAGGGTTTGGCAGAAGGTGCCGGGTTCGGAACATTCACAGCGGTCCCAACCGGGCGCTCAGCAGAATCCGAAACAACGTGGGGTTTAGGGGGTGCAGAGAACACACGACCACTACGGGTCAATCCACTTACGTCGGCAATATTAACCACGGAGGTTGAAGGCAACGACACTTCTCTCCCATCTTCCACAGCAACGGGATTGTACCGAAACGGAATAGCTCTATCCGAAGAATAAGGCACAGGGCCTGCAGGCTTGATTATCAGAGAAGGAGAGACCTTCGGCTTGCTACCATCATAACGGATGACAACAGGCTCGGGTAGCTTGAACACAGGAGAAATAACATTCACTTCTGGTTCATCTTCATCAACATTTCGGTTCTGAAGAATCTCTATGGTACCTTCATCCAACAGCTCTTGAAGCTCTCTTCGCACTTGGAGACAACCCAATCTATTAACTGAACAGATGTGGCACCTGTCATGGTCATGCTCCATATGGCTGTATTGACACAGCAAACGATGCACTCGACCAATGACTGTCGAATATGACTCACATATTTGACTTTATACTTCCCAGGGCACCCCTGGACCATGTTCACTGATTTCCCATGCTCGGGCAATGGGTTCTTTGTAACATTGGGGCCTGAGTCCTCGAAGCTCAGAATACCGCATCGCATAAGGTATTGAACCTTAGTCTTCAATGGAAAGCAGTTCTCAATATTATGTCCCGGAGCACCGGAATGATAAACACAATGTTGATCTGGCTTATACCACCACTGCGGGTTCGCAGGCACAACCGGAGGATCCCTGGGAGTAACCAGTTTCCTTTCCAACAAGGAAGGATATAGTTCAGCATATGACATAGGAATGGGATCGAAGCTGATCTTCTTCCTATCATAATTCAGATTAGCTTGGTTACTAGTACTGCCACGAGGCTGGTAAGCCTGTTGCTGTGGACGATGTTGCTGTTGATACTGAGGTTGTTGCTGATGCTGATGATGTTGCTGATACTGAGCATTATCTCTGAAGACAGGTGCTATATGAGCCACCTGGTGCTGATGACGCGCCGGCTTCCTCTTGACAGAGGGTCTTCTTGGTTTAGCATGGGATTGCACAGCATGTGCCTCCCCATCTTTCTTCTTAAACGCCCCATACCGTTTAGAAGAGCTCTCATCCTTCGACAGACGTCCCTCACGGACTCCTTCCTCCAGACGCATCCCCATGTTCACCATCTCGGTGAAATCAGAGGGAGCACTCGCAACCATTCGCTCATAATAGAATGAGATAAGAGTCTTCAAAAAGATCTTAGTCATATTTTTCTCTTCCAGCGGAGGAGTAATCTGAGCTGCCAGCTCTCGCCACCTCTGGGCGTACTCCTTAAATGTCTCTTTATCCTTCTGAGACATGGCCCTGAGTTGATCACGGTCAGGCGCCATATCAATATTATACTTGTATTGCTTGACGAAGGCTTCGCCAAGATCGTTGAAGGATCGGATGTTTGCACTATCAAGGCTCATATACCAGCGAAGAGCCGCACCGGACAAACTATCCTGAAAATAATGGATCAGAAGCTGATCATTATCTGTTTGCGTAGACATTTTCCTGGCATACATGACCAGGTGAGCGAGAGGGCAGGTGTTCCCCTTATATTTTTCAAAGTCACGCACTTTGAACTTGATTGGAATCTTAACACCAGGAACAAGGCAAAGTTCAGCAGCAGACTTGCCAAACAGATCTTTCCCTCGGAGGGTCTTCAATTCCTTACGCAGCTCAAGGAATTGGTCATTCATAGCATCCATCTTCTCATTAACATCTGGGCCCTCAGACGACTCAGAATGATAGATGGTGTCGTCTACCCTGGGAATGGTATGCACGACAGGAGGAGCAACAACAAGGACCGGGCTAGATGCCGGCATAGAAGCAAAAGTTGGAGGTGGAATATCTGGCATGAAATCCGGAGGCATACCCCACGGAAACCCGGCTGGCATGGCATTAGGCATGAAATGAGCACTAGCAGCTGGCACAGTCGGAGCAACAACTTCAGATATAACCGTCCTCTGGGGAGGAGTTGCAGGAGGTGGAGAAGGTTGGTTCTGAGCAGACAAAATTTGCTCCATCAGAGCACTCAGACGAGCGACCTCTTCCTTCAGCTCACGATTCTCTTGTTCCAATTGATCCATCACTCTAGCAGAATTGGCTCTGGTATAGTACCGGTGAGTCAACTTGTCTTCAAAATAAATGAAGAGCACAGAGTTAGGCCACAGACAAGAAGACCAGAACAACCTGCTTATGCAAAATGATGCATGCAATGCTTGTGCATATGCTTTGTTTATTTTCAAGGAACCTTTTAGGGCATTTATTTGCAAGTTTGAATTTTTAAGCATTTAATAGCATATGGAAAAATATCTCATCAAATATATATATTCGAGACAAAGGAGTACAGCATTTTTTATTATTACAAGGGAAAAGGAAAATAAACATCCTATGGATCCCTAGAAGCTCGGGATGCTGGAAGACGAGATGCACAAAGCTTCTTGATCTCTCTCTCATAGGCTGCTTCCATATCCGCTTTCTCCTTTGCAAGTCGATCATACTTCCTCTTCCAGAACTTGGAAGACTGAGGAAGCAGAGAAGTCCAAGTATCATTCGGATCATCGATCACCTGATGCTCGAGAAACTCAATCAGAGCGTCCTTCTCCTTAAGCTGATGGAGCAACTCCTCTCTTTCACGGATCCAAGCACGTGAAAGGTCTTCTTCTCTCAACTCCTCTACACCTTGGTTAGGGAGGGTTGAAGGCCCAACCACATCCAATGGTGTAGGTCTCGGATGATCATACGGCATCAGATATTCAGAAGCTCTCTGTCTGACCCAAGAAGTATATGGCTCCAAAGCAATGCAGTTCTTCGGACCCAATTCATTCCTACCCTTCTTTTGAATCTTGCGCCAAGCGCGGACAAATCTGGCTTTCAGGCCTTGGGGATCTTTACCCTCCTGAAAGAACACACCTTCTAACAGAATGTTATGAGGTTTATTCTTTAGGGGGAACCCAAGCTAACGACGTGCTAGAATAGGATTGTAGCTGATCCCACCGCATGTACCAAGAAGAGGCACATTAGGGAACTCACCACAATAATCAATGATCTGAACTGTATCATACACTCGATCATACCAAGAGATATCATCATTAGTGAGAGACATAAGTCTCTGAGACCACCGTAGACATCCCTTGTTCTCCTTGAAAGCGATCGTCTGCGGTAAGTGAGAAATAAACCACTTATACAGCAGAGGCAAACAGCACACAATAACTCCTCCACCCTCCGCATTCCTCAGATGCAAAGAGACATAGGCATCACCCAACAGAGTCGGAACGGGATTAAGAACTGAAAAGATCCTAATGGCGTTCACATCCACAAATTTGTCGATGTTGGGGAACAATACCAAACCATAGATGAGTAGCACAAATAAAGCCTCAAAGGCATCCTCACTCCTGGCCTTCCCATAAACGGTAGCTTGAGCAATGAGGAAATCAGAAGGAAGACCCTGAATTCCACCTTTGGTAGTCAGATTAGCTTTAATCAGAGATTCATCTATGTGCAACAAGTCTGCGATCTCTTGAGAAGTCGGAATACTCTCTAAGCCACTGAACGGGACCTGATCCAGAATCGGGATCCCAATAAGATGAGCATACTCCTCAAGCGTAGGCAACAGCTGGAAATCCGGAAATGAGAAGCAGTGATACAGAGGATCGTAAAACTGAGCCAAAGTACTCATCAACCCTTCGTCAACCTGAGTAGTCAACAGAGGCAGAAGCTTCCCATAACAAGCTTTGAAACCCAAGGGATCTAATACATAGGATGTCAGATTCCTTAACTCTTTCACATCGGGCTGTCTAAAGCTGTACTTCTTTGTATGCCTTTTCGATCTTTCCATGTCTGAAAATTTTGCAAATAAACCCTTTAAGTTCCTTGAAAATTTTCTGATTCTGATGACATGAATGCAGATGAATGCATGAATGTATGAATGCAACAATCACACTCAAGGATCAAGAAAATCACACCAAACAAAGGTCATGGGAAAGCTCATTGTATCCCTAATATCAATCATCCATTTTGGTGGATTATGGTTTTCACCTTATCAACACCCAAGTTCCATTGATATTAACGGTACATGAACCGGCTCAATCATCCTTAATATCAATCATCCATTTTGGCGGATTATGGTTTACACCTTATCAACACCCAAGTTCCATTGATATTAAGGATGTTTGAACGACTCAACCATGAATCACGGGTTTGTTGATAATCACGAGCATGGAGTCTCGGTTAAGAACCACCCTAAGGGAGTGTACTAGGGTTTAAACCTGCCAGACATGTTCTACCAGAGGTTCCCATAATCATCGTCCCATCTTTCGGATATTATCGGAGGAACGAATACTCGTATTCCAAAAATATTCTCAAGAGAGACTCTTATGAGTGTAGTATCGCGTAACAATCGTATCAGAACTAACATTTGAACGACCTCCGCACTACGTCCTAAAAATAGGCCAAGATGGGCTTGGTAAACTAAGGTCCTTGGCTTCTAAGGCACATGATTGAAAGAATAATGCCTAACCACAAATAACTTGTGTGACATTATTAATCCAACATGACCTCCACCAAGTGAATGGACTCGCAAGTCAACTTGTTAAGGAATACTCCACACAAGTAGACGAGACTATGCCATTCTCCTATCCTAAGGTGCACTCGAGTTCGGGTATAGAACTCATCTCACAAAGATCACCAAAGCAAACAGCAATTGTATATCAAGCAATTCAAACATTACAATCAATACAGTTATCCCAAATTATACAAAAATATGTCAAATAACAAATAACAAATATCATACAACAAGGGTGAAAAGTAGGCAATACCACTAAGGATCTATTTCCCCAGGAGAGTCGCCACTTTTCTGTAGCGGTGTATTCGTCACTTTATGATTTATTGATTAAATCAAAAGCAAAGCATACAAAGAAATCGAGTCGCCACCGCACTTTTATTTATCCTAAGGAATGGCTAAAAAGCGAACAAAAGCCTAAGAAGTTTTACACATAGAAAACTAATGAAAAGATCAGAGAATCTGGGTAAGGGGTTAATTACGCAATGGGAAGGTGTTAGGCACCCAAAACGTCCTAGGTACTCCTAGGGAGCCCTTTTCACACTTGTTGTATAAAAGTTTATTTGTTTATGACATATTGTGCAAACATGATTGGGAAGATGAGAAAAGAATATACAAGTTATTATTTTTGTGTTTGAACGGATGAACCCGTTGCCTACGTACCTCTCCATGGAAGGTAAGGATCAAAACGCCGTAGTTCGACTAAAAGATTTCCAAAATATAAGTGGGTTCATTTTAAAACAAAATCCCTAAGGTCTTTCGTTATCCACGGGAGAAAACTCAACCTTATACAAACAACGAGTCCACCATGTGAGAACAGCTTCAACTTGCTAGTGAGGGGTTAACCCTATAATAAGCAAGGAAGTCTTACAATTCAATCACTAAGGACCAAGGTGAGGTTAACATCAACCAACTAGGATAAATCAAACCTATGGCTAATGTATGAAAACTTATCAAGAATGGACAAAGCCACAAAACAATTGAATGAGTTGGATTAATCAATTAGGATTTATTCACAAAAAATGGTCAAAGTATGATTAGAATTCAATTCAAAGAAGTATTATGAAATGGAGTTTGAAAAATCAAAGGCCTAAGGCCTAGGTTTCTAATTTGAAAAGAGATGACAATGTTTGCACAATATGTCAAAGTTTTTGAATTAACATGTGAAAAGGGAGTTTTGAAAACACACACAAAAATGGAAGGGTGAGGGAGTGTAAAACTTCTTAGATGTTCACTTCTTGAAATCATATGTAGATGATTCAAGTGTGTCCTTTGGAATGAGGCAACAATGCAAGTAAGTAAATGCAAAGCAAGGTGATACCGGATGCCAATCAATGGACTTATACCAATCTCACAAACAAAGGTGGATACCGGATACTAATCAATGGATTTACACCAATCTCCCAAAACAAAACAATGATACCGGATGCCAATCAATGGACTTATACCAATCTCACAAACAAACATGGATACCGGATACCAATCAATGGATTTACACCAATCTCCCAAAACAAAACAATGATACCGGATGCCAATCAATGGACTTATACCAATCTCACAAACAAACATGGATACCGGATACCAATCAATGGATTTACACCAATCTTCTAAAACAAAACAATGATACCAGATGCCAATCAATGGACTTACACTAATCTCACACCATATCATAGGAACAACTGCCAAGTAATGGACTTATGCTTGTCTCCTCCATGGACAAAGCAAAAATGCTATAAAGCAAAGCTTATGAAATGATAAACAAATGATGATGATAAATGCACTGAGGCACACTCAAGCAACTATGCACAGATGAATCAAGTAAGTAGAACAATCAATTCAGTTAACACACACTATATACAAGCAATTAGGCTCAAGCAAGGTTAGACTTTACAGTCAACTGGAATGGGGTAAGTTGTGCTCTTAACCTTAACCTTGAGAGTTAAGGTGAAGCAGATGAAAAGGAGATGAGGGGTGTGCCTCATAGCTCTTATCCCTGGTCAGGGAGAGCTTTGAATAATAGAATGTGTGGGAGTTCAGAAAGTTGGAACTCTCTCCACAAGTGAATGACTCTATAGATCTTGGGTTAATATCCACAATGCACCAACATGTAATGTGAGCAAAGGGATGACACACTGAATAGTAGGAGATGGACTACACATCTCTTTTATCTACCAATTGCCTCACATGAGGACTTTTCCTGCTTGGCACAAAGAGTAAACAATCACAAGCATTGCCTCTTAAGGAGGACTTCAGACAGGTGCCTGACCACATAACAGGCCAGGTCTTCCAAACTACATGAAGAAGAGAGGTTATACCTAAGTGGTTAAGCAAACAAGCAAAAGCAAGTTCAAAAGTGAACTTAAGCAACTAATGTACCTGTGGAAACATCAAACAAATCAGTATACAATTCAGACAAACAACCAACAGTTAATATCACAGTCAAACCCAATAGACACAATGTATAAGCCCAAAAGTCAAACTCAAAAGAGTCAACATCAACCTACAAAACACACATTAGTAATCAAAAGCAAATATCAAATGCTCTCAAGATGAGGCATCATCAATTGTGTAACTTGAATGTGTAACCTGAAACAAAGATTCAAACATGAGAGGCAAACCACTAGGTCAAAGCCTAGGGTCAAAGATAAGGAAAAAATTCAAAACAGAAGCTGAAATTTGACATGATGAAACTTCAAACAATTATTGACACACTGCAAAAAGTCTCACATTAATATCATTTACCAAATCCATTTCATGATCATTCTAAGTTCAAGGCAATTTTAAAGTCCAAATGTGATCAAACAGAATGAAAAATCTCAATTAAATCAGAAATGATTCACAAAAACCTGGAAAAATTCATGCATATCCAAGACATCTCATATGATCAGCATGCAAAAAATCAGAACAATTGAGCATCATTTGATAGGGTAAACACATAGCATAAGATGAACATGCAAAGGTGTGACACAAATTGTCACACCTACTTAGAAAATTCACAAACCAGAAACCACAAATGATAAAAATGCAAATTCAACACCAAAATGTCAAGGAATGAGTCTAGTTTCATCATGAAAAATTTCAGAAGCATAGGATTAACAACCATCATTTCACAAAGGAAAAGGCAAGCAATGTTCAAAATGCACACACATACAAGAACACTAGGCAAAAAATAAATCCAGGCCATGCACAACTTGAATTATCATGTTGATAAAAAAGTAGAGAGAAAAAGAAAACCATAGCAAAAATTCCCATATCATTTGGACCATTATTTGATTTATTATGATTTTTTGAAGATTGCAAAAAAAAATGAAATGAAAATTGAAGAAAGAAATTGAATTAATGGATTAATTGAATTAAAATTTGAAAACGACTTTGGCGCCAACCACTGAAACGCGGCGTTTCATTTAGTGAAACGCCTGGCCAATAGAAAACGAGCATGGTGCTCTCATGCAACCAGTAGGGAACGAGCCCTAGAAACACTATGGCAACGGAAAAACGTGGTGTTATAGGATTCAAAAACCGTGGCCAAAGCTTATGAATCATCTTCTTCGCGTTTTCCAGAAAACAGCAAGCAATCATGAACATTGACGAACAAATTTTCCAGATTCTTTAAATGAACACATAATCGTGAAGCTTAAACCTCATAGATCATCAATCAAACAATAACTAAGCATCTAACATCCTAAATCGCATGGATCGAGCAAAGAAAGATTCATCATGAAAACTTCAAATCAATGAAACTAAGTGAATAATGCATGGAATCAAGTGGTTCAAAGCTCAGAATGCTCACACAAACACGATCTACAAGAATCACATAATGAAATTGAGAATAGAGAGAATCGATTTAAAACCTCTTGAAGAGCAGCTTTGGATTCGTGTGGTTTCAAGGCCTGGCAATGCTTCCAATGTGTTCTAGCAAGCTTGTATGAATGAATGGATGAGGTCTTGAGGTTCAATTGAGCTCGAATCAACCGAATTAAGATTTCACCATTGATGAGTTATTGCTTTGAGCAGCTTCAAATGGCACGGATTCATGTGATTCTTGCTTGCATCTTGCTCTATGATGATGCTAGATGATGAATTAAGCAAGGAAATGCAACTTGATTTGAAGAAATTGAGAGAAAAAATGAGAGAAAAATTTGAGCAAAAATTCTAGATCTGAGATTTGTGAATTGTGGTTATCATTTTCTGTTAGGTTTAGCTTTATATACTCTATGCTAAACATGTTTACTTATGCTAAAACAAATGCTAATGAAAAATTAGGGAGAATGGAGGTGTTTGGACAAACTGCATTTTCACCTTTATGCATGAGTATGGCATGTGAACAGTGCACGAGTGTCATACTCCAAAATTTGCCCGTTAATCTTGCAAGGCATTTTTTAAGGCACTCCAACTCATTTTTTTTCAAGACATTGATCTCAAAGGAACAAAGACCCAGCACACAGGTGGCCAAATCCGGAAGATGGCCTAAATTGGCTTGCTCGCTAGGCGAGCAAATCCTTCGCCTAGCGAACCCTTCGCTACACCACTCGCCTAGCGAAGCTTGCGAATACCAGAAATTTTGGGCTTCATTCTGAGCCCATTAGGTCACAAAAATTCATTATAAATACCACAACTTCAGTCAGAAAAGAAAAAAAACAGACGGACGGACGGAGACAGAGAGAAGGAACAGCAAACCCTGGAGGCTAACCCAGAGAATTCAGAGCAACCCTAAAGGAAACCCTGAAGGAAACTCATCTGCACAAAGGTTACCTCCGCCCAACTCAATCCGGCACCAACCCTAAGAGTGACTTGCCAATTCAAGGTTGCAATTCAATTGCAAACAGGTTTGCATTACTATTACCGCTTTATGTTCCCAATTTACATGTGATATTATAATTGAATTCATAAATATATTTGAGGTTTTGCATGTGGATTTAAATATGCCTGAATATCTTGAATGTTTAACCATGTAATTTCTGTAATGGACGCCATAGGGTTTGGAGCTCGCTGAAATCGTACTGTTCTAAAATTCAAAACCCGCAGCCGTTCGCTAGCACATCGCTAAGCGAACATGTAGCGAGCGTTCGCTAGGCCTTCGCTAGGCGAGGCAGCAGCGAACATGACAGTCGCTGACTTTTCTGTTCTGATCTTTGCTCATCTGACATGTTTTATTATCACCATGCATTGTTTACCTGACATCATTACTGTTGTGATTCCTTTTGTTTGGTGCAATTCTCGATTGCACCCTGATTTGGTATTCTGACCTGTTTGCTGAATTTTGTAAGGGTTCACATATTCCCGGAAAAGGTAGCTTGCCAGGTATTCCACTTTATTTGTGGGATACCCTTGTGGAGATTCATCCTAATTATCTAATTGATTATAATGTGAAGATTCATCCTAATTACCTAATTGATTATAAAATATTACCTTTGAATATGTGATATTGGACCTCTCTTTGTTGCCTTACGGTATTACGGTATTACGGTATTATGGTCATATCCCGCGAATGTGGGGATACACTTAGCAGAGACCCTCTGATTAAATCATCATGTCCCTATAAGATAAATCATAGTCCCTCGGATGTTGCCTGCGAATATATGATTTTTGTCCCTCGATGACCCGTCGTTGTAGCCTACGGTTAAATGATGATCGTCCCTTCGAATGCTAAGGTATCCTTACAGATGTTGCCTTCAATGACCAATCGATGACCCTACGATGTCCCGTTTACATCCAAAGGATAAAACTACTTACTTCTCAATAGAAAGGACAGTTTTACCCTCATAAGGATAGGAAATGCCCATAAAGACCTTGGGTAGGTATAACTCTTAATTGCTAACTCACAACCTAAAACGTTTTTTCATACATCACACTTTGCAAAACATCTACTAGAAAATCACCACTTGGTATACATTCATACTAGAATCATTGTCAAGTTATATTTTTCTAAACAGCTTTCAAAATTAAACGAGATAAATACTTTGTATACATTCGTACAAGAATCATTACAAAGTTAAACTCTCTTTTCAAAACATTTTCTAAGCAATTCACAAACACTTTTTTCAGACAAGGAAAATAACATAAGTGATCAAGCAATTAAGAGCCCATGGATAACCATGGATACAAAGGGTGCTAACACCTTCCCTTTGTATAATGTACCTCCCGAACCCAAAATCTAATTAAGGTCTTTCCTGTTCTTTTCCGCCTTTCCTTATTGGATAAAAGAAAAGTCGGTGGCGACTCTTGCTATCCGCGACATTTGCTTTCCAAAGCAAAAACACACTAAGTCAGTTCACCGTATGACAGAACTGGCGACTCTGCTGGGGACAAAAAAGAGAGGTTGCCTTAAAAAAAAAAAAAAAAAAAAAAAACAAGATCACTTATGTATTCGAATTGTCTGATTTACTTTTAAGGGGTTGCTTGGGTATTTTATGCTTGAGTGAAAGATCCTACACCCGGATATAGTGTACCTTAGGTAAGTAGCAAGAGATCATCGCGACTATCCGGCGTATACTGGAATGGTTAAAATGATGGCTACGGTTAATGTGACACTTTGGATGTCCTGATGTTCCTCATGTTTACTTGAGGAGAATTTTGGCGTCTGCATGGTGTCATCAAAGCATTAACCAGACCTTTAGAACCCTAATTGACTCATCTTGGCCATTAGAAAGTAGTGAGATAACTGACTTCGGTTCCGACTGGGGTTGGTTGAGACTCGATACTACACTCTTTGAGATTGGACTTTAGGGAAGCTTTGGTCAACCACTTGGTGTTGCACTGAAGTGGACTTAAGGGAAGGTCAATGATTGGAGATCCTTTTAGAACCCAGTTACTATTCTAGGACAGGTTGAACCAACCAAACTTCAGTGGGGAGGGTACTTACCTATGGAACTCATGCAAGCCTTAAAACTTAGGAATGATCGTTGTGTGTCTTTCTTGTGCTTATTATTTACTTAACATCATAACATCATAACATCATAACATCATAACATCATAACATCATAACGTCATGGCATTGTACTAACCATTTCAAGGACTTAGGGATTTAACTTTGCTCTGTTTTGTAAGGCTATGGCTTCCAGGAAGACTATCCGGATCAATTTCGTAGCGACCTCTCCTTAACTCAAGGATTTAGTGTCAGAACTTCCCGATCATGCTCAGTTCATCAAGAAACATGGTTCTCTCCTCAATTTGGTTACCACTGGTTTCAAAGAAGATATGATGAGAGTCCTATTCCAGTTCTTCGATCCTAAACATCATTGCTTCACATTCCCAGATTATCAGTTGGTACCCACATTAGAAGAATTTTCCAGGCTGCTTGGGATGCCTATCCTTGATCAAACACCTTTCAGTGGTCTAGAAAAGATTCCGAAGTCTGAAGAAGTTGTCGCGACTTTACACATGACAAAGTCCGACATTGAAACCAATTGGGTAACAAGAAGTGGAATTAAGGGTTTACTTGCCAAATTTCTGATAAATAAGGCCCGAGAATTCTTAAAGGTTATGGATGTCCATGCTTTCGAAGATGTCCTAGCATTACTAATCTATGGTTTGGTGTTATTTCCTAATCCAGACCAATTCATAGACATGAATACTATTAAGATATTTCTCACTCATAACCCTGTGCCTACCTTGCTCGGAGACATTTTGCATTCCCTTCACACTCGTACTATGAAGAGGCAAGGAACTCTCATGTGCTGCATACCTTTATTATCTAGGTGGTTTATTTCGCACCTTCCTCGATCAGTCTTGAAGAATGAGCAAAATTTGAAATGGTCTCAAAGGATAATGTCGCTCTCCCATTCAGACATCCGTTGGTGTCCTCGTCTCGAAGAAAATGTTATCCTCATCGACCGTTGTGGAGAATTCTCTAACGTACCACTCCTGGGGATGAGGGGAGGTATTACTTATAATCCTGCTTTAGCCCTACGTTAGTTCGGTTGTGCTCGAAGAGATGGTCCACATGAGATAATTATCCAAGGCATTGTGTTTGACTATGACAACGATTCCCAAGGTCTCCGTCAAAGATTTGTACGAGCTTGGGGCATGGTGAAAAGAAGCGCTTTAGGACAGAAAAACTATATTCCTATGGAACCTTATCTCAGATGGGTATGCGCAAGAGCTCGTGAACTTGTCATGCCATATCTTGCGGTCGGACCGCTGATGGTTGAACCAGGAGTTGAAGGAGGTACTCCTTAGATCATTCCTTATCCAGATATGCCTACCAATGTTGAAGAATTGAAGAAATCCTGGATCCAGTTGAGAGAGGAAAGGGATACTTTTGAAACTCAGTTTGGTGCAGAAAGGAAGAAGGTGTTAGAGCTCACCAGCCAGCTTAATGAGGAACGAAGACTCAATGCATATCTTCGCCCAAAAAGAAGCCGTCCCTGGGAGACTTGAGCTTTCATTGTATTTTATTATTTTGTTATAATAAACGTTGACTAATTTTTTTTTAATAAAAGTCCTTTCTCGGTGGTTTACGCAAAGTTAAATTCCAAAAGTCCTTGAAAACATTTCATACATTGCATAGCATAACATAACATTGCATAACAGGTATTCTAAAGGATCAATGTTCTCACGGTCTTCCTTCTAAACAGAAAGATGGCTCTCGAACAAACTGTCAAAGATCTCCAGGCTCAAAATGCTCAATTCCAGGAGATGATCTTGAGCTTATCCAAGGGGCAGGAGGAACTGAAGGCTCTATTGCTCGAGAAGAAGAAAGACAAGAAAGCTGTGAGTTACATTAACCCGGGAAGAAGGCTTAAAGGACAGGCTGCAGGAGTCAAGATTAGAATTCCGAAGGATCAAGGAGAGGAGACAGAAAATGATTCGGAAGATGAGAATGCTGATCCTTTCAACCATGAGGACGACGATGAAGATTATGAAAATGAATAGTACTCTTCAAAAGATGATAAGTATAAGTTGCTGGAAGAACGCATGCTAGCTATGGAGGGTCAAAAGACGCCCAGTCTGGATTTCGAAAGCTTAGGTCTGGTCTCTGATATGGTCATTCCCCGCAAATTCAAGGTCCTTGCTTTCACTAAGTATGATGGTGCGTCTTGTCCTCAGATGCATCTGAGAGCTTATGTGAGAAAGATTCAGCCGTATACCACTGATAGGAAGCTATGGATCCATTTCTTCCAAGAGAGTCTGTCTGGCACACAGTTAGAGTGGTATTATCAGCTCGAGAGCTCTAACATCCGCACCTGGACTGATTTAGCAACAACTTTCTACAAGCATTACCAGTATAATTCTGAATTAGCACCTACTCGACTACAGTTGCAGAATATGACTATGGGCTCTAAAGAAAGCTTCAAAGAATATGCTCAAAAATGGAGAGATTTGGCTGGCAGAGTCAAACCCCCTATGACTGATCGAGAATTAGTGGACATGTTCATGGGTACACTGACTGGCCCATTCTACAGCCATCTATTGGGAAGTTCCTCATCGGGTTTCACTGAACTTATATTGACGGGTGAACGTGTTGAAAGCGGCATTCGAAGTGGAAAGATACAGGTGGCTACCTCTGCAAGCACCAAAAAGTCCTATCAGGGGAAGAATGAATCAAATGATGTGTACGGTCAAAGGGGTCATAACAAGAAAAATCGTGACCACACTATTGGAGCAGTTACGATTGCAGCACCGCCATCTCAAAACTTCCAACACAGACAGGACAGACCAAGAAAGCAGTTTACCAAGATCAATATGACTTTAGCACAAGCACTGCAGGGTATGCTAAAAGCAAATTTGATTACCCTCAGAGATCCTCCTGCAAATCCCAACACTACTTCTCCTCGTTATAATCCCAATGCCAGGTGTGCATATCACTCCGATAGCCCCGGGCATGATACAAACGATTGTTGGTTGTTGAAGAATAAGATTCAGGATATGATCGACGCTGGAGAAATTGAATTTGATCCTCCAGAGACTCCTAATATCATCACTTCTCCTATGCCTAATCATGACAAGACTGTTAATGCTGTGGATGACAATTCTCACATTTCTAATGTAGCTGACTTAGCATCTCCTCTCTTGACCATCAAGAAGAAGTTGTTGCAAGCTGGTTTATTTCCAGGTTGTGCTGAAAATTGCGATCTCTGTATACCCCGACCCAATGATTGCTTGAAGTTGAGGAGTGGTATTCAACGGCTGATGGATGATCGCACAATTCTCTTCGAAAAGATTCCTAAGGTGGAAAACCCTATTGAAGAAATATCTGTGATTGCTAGGTCCAAAGTTCCGGTAAAGATTACCGCTACTAGAGTGCCTGTGAAGATTACTGCTGAGCCCAAGGTAGCTCCCCTAATTATTACTGCACCTGGCCCAGTACCATATTCCTCAAGCAAAGCCATTCCGTGGAATTACGGAGGTGATGTTTACATCCACGGCATAAAGCAAGTTGATAATTCTGCTAATCCTAATGACATTGTTGGGACTAGTAAAATTACTCGAAGTGGAAGGATCTTCTCTCCAGAAATCTCACCTCCCGCCCCGGAAACTCGAGGAAAGGAACCAGTAACCAATCCTTCTCAGTCAAGGACACCGGTCGAAGTTACTACCGAAGATGTTGCCAAACGGGAAATGGAAGAAATGCTGAAAATCATCCGCAAGAGCGATTTTGATGTGGTAGAACAGTTGGGGCATACTCCGTCTAAGATTTCGATGTTATCCTTGTTGTTATCTTCTGAATCTCATGCCAACGCATTGATAAAATTCCTGAAGACCGCTCATGTACCTCAGGAGACATTTGTCGATCAGTTCGAAAACTATGTTGCTAACCTGACTGTTGACAATGGCCTAGGCTTTTCCGATGCTGACCTGACACCAGCAGGAAAGAATCATAACAAAGCTCTGCACATCTCCATTGAGTGTAAGGGGATCACCTTGGCTCATGTGTTGATCGATAATGGCTCTTCTTTGAATGTGCTACCGAAAGCTGTACTCGATAAGCTTGACTGTAAAAGCATTGAACTAAAGCCTAGTGACGTTGTGGTGCGTGCTTACGATGGTGCGAAGAGTGTTGTCCATGGTGAAGTGGTTCTCCCTATCAAGATAGGACCTCAGGTTTTCAACACTATCTTTCACGTAATGAACATTCGTCCTGCCTATTCCTGCTTGCTGGGACTCCCTTGGATTCATGGGGCAAGTGTTGTAGCTTCGTCTCCATCAAAAGCTGAGGTATCCAATAGAGGGTAAGATCGTCACTGTGTGTGGGGAAGAAGAGTATATTGTCAGTAGTGTGCATACCTTCAGATACGTCGAGATGGATGGTGAATTCTTTGAGACTCCTTCTCAGTCATTTGAAGTAGTTCCTCCGACCAGTCTTGTCCTTAAGCCAACTCCCCTTGTGCCCAAGGTTATTCGTGCTCCTCCTGCTATGATTTCTCTGAAAGATGCTCAAGCCATGATTGAAGAGGGTGGTCATACTGGCTGGGGTCAACTGATCGATGTACCGTACAAGTCTGATAAGTCTGGTCTGGGGTTTAACTCTGAAAAGATAGTCAAAGATCAGATTAATGCTGTAGAAGATGCTGATAGCGATTGTGACTTGGATAGTTGGATTTTCCCAACAGTTGGTGACGGACTCAATAATTGGAAGGCTGAAGACACTATCCCGATTTCCTTTAGTCAGGAGTAATTGTTATTGTCTATTTTAGTGTTGCAGATTTTTTTTAATTTTTACGATTGAACTTCTTAAAGCATCGTGTCTATGCCCGGGGCACAATAGCTAATTTGTTAAGGGTTTTGTCATTTTCATAAGCATATTCACATTCAATGAGTCAATGGACTTTTTGCATTCAAATATTGCGCTCTTTATCTTTCCTGTCATCTTTTAAACAAGCTATGTATTCTTACACACACTCACGTAACAAATTGCAGATCCATATCCACTCTGGATCCTGTTGATAATAATTCTGCTACTGTTCATTATGACTTTGAAAATCCGATCTACCAAGCCGAGGATGGAAGTGAGGAAGATTGTGAAGTACCTAGAGAGCTTGCCAGACTGTTACTGCAAGAGGAAAAGACTATACAGCCGCATGAGGAATCAATTGAGACTGTAAATCTGGGTACCGAAGTAGACAAGAAAGAAGTCAAAATAGGAGCAGGCTTGGAAAACAGCGTCAAAGAAAGATTGATTCAAATGTTACATGACTGTATAGAGATTTTTGCTTGGTCTTATGAAGACATGCCAGTACTGGATACTGATATAGTAGTGCATCGTTTGCCAATGAAGGAAGATTGTCATCCTGTTAAGCAAAAGGTTCGTCGCATGCGTCCTGAAATGTCCGAGAAAATCAAAGCCGAGGTTATGAAACAATTTGATGCAGGTTTTCTGGCTGTTACTTCTTATCCTCAATGGGTTGCTAATGTGGTACCAGTGCCAAAGAAGGATGGTAAGGTGCGAATGTGTGTAGATTACAGAGATTTGAATAAAGCGAGTCCCAAGGATGACTTTCCACTTCCGCACATTGATGTTCTGGTAGATAACACCGCTCAACACAAGGTATTCTCATTCATGGATGGATTCTCGGGTTATAACCAGATTAAGATGGCACCTGAGGACATGGAGAAAACTACGTTTGTGACGCAATGGGGCACTTTCTGTTATAAAGTAATACCATTCGATTTAAAGAATGCGGGGACAACGTACCAGCGTGCTATGGTGGTTTTGTTCCATGATATGATCCATCATGAAATAGAGGTATATGTGGATGACATGATAGCCAGATCTCATACTGAAGAAGAACATCTCGATCATTTATACAAACTGTTTGAGAGGTTGAAGAAATACAAGTTGAGATTGAACCCGAACAAATGCACCTTTGGAGTAAGATCCGGTAAACTCTTGGGATTTGTTGTCAGTAGTAAAGGAATTGAGGTTGACCCGGCTAAGGTGAGAGCTATTCAAGAAATGCCAATTCCTCGTACAGATAAAGAAGTCAGAGGTTTCTTGGGACGCTTGAATTACATTGCCCGATTTATCTCCCATTTGACTGCTACCTGCAAACCCATCTTCAAATTACTGAGGAAAAATCAAGAGATGATATGGAATGATGAATGTCAAGAAGCTTTTGACAAAATCAAGAAGTATCTCCAAGAACCTCCAATTTTGATGCCACCAGTTGAAGGAAGACCTCTAATCATGTATTTGACCGTGTTAGAAAATTCAATGGGGTGTGTGTTGGGGCAACATGACGAGTCTGGTCGAAAAGAGCATGCCATATACTACCTTAGCAAAAAGTTTACCGACTGTGAAACAAGATACTCATTGCTCGAGAAAACTTGCTGTGATTTGGCTTGGGCTGCTCGCCGACTAAGACAGTATATGTTGAATCATACCACTTTATTGATTTCTAAGATGGATCCTATCAAGTATATATTTGAGAAACCTGCCCTCTCCGGAAGAATAGCAAGATGGCAGATGATTTTAACAGAGTATGATATCCAATATACTACTCAGAAAGCAATCAAAGGAAGCGTGTTAGCGGACCATTTGGCTCATCAAGCAGTTGATGATTATCAATCTATGAATTTTGAGTTCCCAGATGAGGATGTCATGCTTGTTACTGATTATGAAGAACCTGGACCGGACGAAGGACCCGAAAGGGGATCCCGATGGACTATGGTTTTTGACGGATCTTCTAATGCGTTGGGCAATGGTGTTGGTGTTGTAATTATTTCTCCCAAGGGTTGCCATACGCCTTTCACTGCTAGACTATGTTTTGATTGTACCAATAATATGGCTGAGTATGAAGCATGTATTTTGGGACTCAGAGCTTCTATAGACCTAAGAATCAAGTTTTTGAGTGTGCACGGAGACTCAGCATTAGTAATCAGTCAGATCAAAGGAGAATGGGGCACTAAACATCCGAATCTCATCCCTTATCGAGAGCGGGTGATGACATTAATCCCATGCTTTGAAGAGATTACATTCGAACATATTCCACGAGAAGAGAATCAGTTGGCAGACGCATTGGCTACCATGTCATCTATGTTCAGAGTCGGATGGGATGATGAAGCTCCCAGGATCACCATTGAACGATTAGATGAACCAGCCTATTGTTATGAACTTAATACTGATGGAGTAGAAGAGAAACCTTGGTTCCATGAAGTAAAAAGATATTTAGAAACTCAGGAATACCCGGAAGGGGCATCCATCAATGACAGAAAATTTCTGAGGAAGTTCTCCGCTAAATTCTTTTTGAGTAATGGGGTATTATACAAACGTAATCATGACTCGACTCTGCTACGTTGTATGGATAAAAGGGAAGCAGAAAAGATTATGGAAGACACACACGATGGTATTTTTGGGACTCATTCTAATGGACATACGATGGCCAAGAAGATTCTAAGATCAGGGTATTATTGGTCTACCATGGAAGCTGATTGCCACCATCACTCCAAGACCTGTCACAAGTGCCAGATCTATGCGGATAAAGTACATGTATCTCCTACTCCATTGAACGTGTTGACAGCACCTTGGCCCTTTGCAATGTGGGGCATTGATATGATTGGAGAGATTAAACCTACTGCCTCTAATGGACATTGTTTCATTCTTGTTGCTATTGATTATTTTACGAAGTGGGTAGAGGCAGCCTCATTTGCTTCTGTCACCAAGAATGTGGTGCCACGGTTCATCAAGAATGGTCTTATTTGTCGATATGGCATCCCTGAAAGAGTTATCACAGACAATGGCACCAATTTGAACAACAAGATGATTACTGAACTCTGCACGCAGTTCAAAATAAAACACCATAACTCTTCTCCGTACCGGCCAAAGATGAACGGCACCGTGGAGGCTGCTAATAAGAATATCAAGAAGATCATACAAAAGATGACAGTAACATACAAAGACTGGCATGAGATGTTACCCTTTGCTCTTCATGGTTATCGCACTTCAGTGCGCACTTCGACAGGGGCAACTCCTTTCTCTTTGGTTTACGGAATGGAAGCTGTTTTACCAGTGGAAGTTCAGATTCCCTCTCTAAGAATTATGAAAGAGGCAGGTTTAGACGAGGATGAATGGGTTCAGACTCGACTCGATCAGATAAGTTTGATTGATGAAAAGAGACTTGCGGCTGTTTGTCATGGGCAGATATATCAGAAGCGCATGACCCAAGCGTTTAACAAAAAGGTCAAGAGACAGGTGTATCAAATTGGCGACTTGGTAATAAAGCGTATCATTCTACCACAAGGTGATCCCAGAGGCAAATGGACTCCCACATACGAAGGGCCATTTGTAGTTAAGAAGGTATTCTCTGGTGGAGCCATGATGCTTGCTACAATGGATGGCGAAGATTTCCCGCCTTCTGTGAACGCGGACATAGTTAAAAAATACTACGCATAAAAGAGACCCGCTAGGTCGACGTATCTAGGCAAAAGTAAGGGCATCCCGGCGAACCAAAAGGGTTCGGGCAAAAATTAGGGATAAACATATAAAAATGTACACCCGGCAAGTCGAAAACCTGAAAAGGCGGCTTGGGCAAAAAAGGGTATCCTGGTGGACTTAAAACCTGAAAAGGTGGTCCAGGCAAAAATTAGGGATTAAAGCGTATGACTATGTCCCGTTCTCGGTCAGCTTCACCCAAGTCAAAAGGACTGAACAAGCCAATCACTTTTATCCGACAGCAGGAGATGAGAGGCTTGAAGACATAATGACAGTAGTGGAATTAAAATCAATAGGACTTTTTCTGCATAGCTTTCTCTTTGTTTTCTTGACAAATTCCTCTTACTAGGATTTCTGTCTCCCTGTACACAAATTGCCTGTTTATAGGCCCTCTGTCAAAATCAATACAATTTTATTTCCAAAAAGATGCTTTTGTTTTACTTTCTCTGTTTTGTTTGCATAGACGTCCGTTGATTTGATTCGAATGAGTATATGCGTTTGAACATGATGGATGTTTACCGAAAATACATGCATAAAATAACAATAGCAGTTACTAAAAGACTTTAGGGTCGAGGATAAGGTCTAACCATGCTTTCCAACAAGTCCGGTTACAAATCCTTTCCCCAGCAAAAGCCAGTTATTCCCCAGAAGAAATTGGCATCACTAGACAGACTGGTCATCTCTTCTATCCCTAGCCAGGCTCTGTTGAATATTTCTATCATCAGACAGAAATCAAGTATCCCCAGCTAAGAAAGGGTCATCAATACAAGTATCTCCAACCAGAATATCGGGATTTATTTTCCCCTAGAAGAACTTTTCAGACACATAATTCATTCATTACATCA
Organism: Lathyrus oleraceus; assembly: GCF_024323335.1. Classification (NCBI taxonomy): domain Eukaryota; kingdom Viridiplantae; phylum Streptophyta; class Magnoliopsida; order Fabales; family Fabaceae; genus Lathyrus; species Lathyrus oleraceus. Next base: position 146,351,239 of record NC_066582.1, read on the forward strand.
TTTCACAGCATACGCATGCATACAATGTTCGCATTTATTTTCGAAAGCATAAAACATCTCATGCATCATGACATGGCATGAGGCTAACTTTATTTTTCAGGTTAATTATCCTCCTGATACAGTCAAAATAAAGATCCATTCAGACGGACATCTTTATCGATTACATTCAAGATTCAAATACATCTTTCGGATATAATCCATGTGAACATTCATTCTGACAAACACTCGGATATCCTCCTAATGGTGGCATCTTTAAGCCCACCCCAGATATTTATGGCAAATACAACATATACAAATACTATCAGATATAGCCTAACGTACGGTTCATTCTGATTCAGGCCAACATATGATTCCTTCAACTATTCTAATACGGTCTAGCGTACGACCCATTTGGATCTTCATTTCCTCAGATACTACCTAGCGTACGGTACATTCCGAGGTGTAGTCTAGCGTACGACTACTTTCTTTTTCAGATACAGCCTAACGTACGGCTCATTCTGCAACTCCAATACGGTCTAGCGTACGACCCATTTGGATCTTCATTTCCTCAGATACTACCTAGCGTACGGTACATTCCGAGGTGTAGTCTAGCGTACGACTACTTTCTTTTTCAGATACAGCCTAACGTACGGCTCATTCTGCAACTCCAATAAGGTCTAGCGTACGACCCATTTGGATCTTCATTCCTCAGATACTACCTAGCGTAGGGTACGTTCCGAGGTGTAGTCTAGCGTACGACTACTTTCTTTTTCAGATACAGCCTAACGTACGGCTCATTCTGCAACTCCAATACGGTCTAGCGTACGACCCATTTGGAGCTTCATTCCTCAGATACTACCTAGCGTACGGTACATTCTGAGGTGTAGTCTAGCGTACAACTACTTTCTTTTTCAGATACAGCCTAACGTACGGCTCATTCTGCAACTCAGACATGATCTAGCGTATGATTCATTCTGATCCTTTATCCCCAGTGAAGTCGACAACCTAATGGATGACTCACTATACGGTCTAGCGTATGACCCGGTGTGGCACCCATGTCTTCAAATTGGTCTGATATACGACGCACTCTGAAGCTCTCATCATCAAACTTCTTGGATGGCATCTTTAAGCCCATCTCCATCAAGACTAATTAACAAGTGCAAATTTTCGGGGCATTCTAAGTGTTCAATAATCTTCCACCTCCAGACCACGAATGGCGTACATGCCATTCTAACTCTCTCGGTTCAAGAATATTGAACAGGGGCAGCTGTCATACCCCAAAATTTTCCCGTTAATCTTGCAAGGCATTTTTTAAGGCACTCCAACTCATTTTTTTTCAAGACATTGATCTTAAAGGAACAAAGACCCAGCACACAGGTGGCCAAATCCGGAAGATGGCCTAAATTGGCTTGCTCGCTAGGCGAGCAAATCCTTCGCCTAACGAACCCTTCGCTACACCACTCGCCTAGCGAAGCTTGCGAATACCAGAAATTTTGGGTTTCATTCTGAGCCCATTAGGTCACAAAAATTCATTATAAATACCACAACTTCAGTCAGAAAAGAAAAAAAACAGACGGACGGACGGAGACAGAGAGAAGGAACAGCAAACCCTGGAGGCTAACCCAGAGAATTCAGAGCAAACCTAAAGGAAACCCTGAAGGAAACTCATCTGCACAAAGGTTACCTCCGCCCAACTCAATCCGGCGCCAACCCTAAGAGTGACTTGCCAATTCAAGGTTGCAATTCAATTACAAACAGGTTTGCATTACTATTACCGCTTTATGTTCCCAATTTACATGTGATATTATAATTGAATTCATAAATATATTTAAGGTTTTGCATGTGGATTTAAATATGCCTGAATATCTTGAATGTTTAACCATGTAATTTCTGTAATGGACGCCATAGGGTTTGGAGCTCGCTGAAATCGTACTGTTCTAAAATTCAAAACCCGCAGTCGTTCGCTAGCACATCGCTAAGCGAACATGTAGCGAGCGTTCGCTAGGCCTTCGCTAGGCGAGGCAGCAGCGAACATGACAGTCGCTGACTTTTCTGTTCTGATCTTTGCTCATCTGACATGTTTTATTATCACCATGTATTGTTTACCTGACATCATTACTGTTGTGATTCCTTTTGTTTGGTGCAATTCTCGATTGCACCCTGATTTGGTATTATGACCTGTTTGCTGAATTTTGTAAGGGTTCACATATTCCCGGAAAAGGTAGCTTGCCAGGTATTCCACTTTATTTGTGGGATACCCTTGTGGAGATTCATCATAATTATCTAATTGATTATAATGTGAAGATTCATCCTAATTACCTAATTGATTATAAAATATTACCTTTGAATATGTGATCTTGGACCTCTCTTTGTTGCCTTACGGTATTACGGTATTATGGTCATGTCCCGCGAATGTGGGGATACACTTAGCAGAGACCCTCCGATTAAATCATCATGTCCCTATAAGATAAATCATAGTCCCTCGGATGTTGCCTGCGAATATATGATTTTTGTCCCTCGATGACCCGTCGTTGTAGCCTACGGTTAAATGATGATCGTCCCTTCGAATGCTAAGGTATCCTTACAGATGTTGCCTTCAATGACCAATCGATGACCCTACGATGTCCCATTTACATCCAAAGGATAAAACTACTTACTTCTCAATAGAAAGGACAGTTTTACCCTCATAAGGATAGGAAATGCCCATAAAGACCTTGGGTAGGTATAACTCTTAATTGCTAACTCACAACCTAAAACGTTTTTTCATACATCACACTTTGCAAAACATCTACTAGAAAATCATCACTTGGTATACATTCATACTAGAATCATTGCCAAGTTATATTTTTCTAAACAGCTTTCAAAATTAAATGAGATAAATACTTTGTATACATTCGTACAAGAATCATTACAAAGTTAAACTCTCTTTTCAAAACATTTTCTAAGCAATTCACAAACACTTTTTTCAGACAAGGAAAATAACATAAGTGATCAAGCAATTAAGAGCCCATGGATAACCATGGATACAAAGGGTGCTAACACCTTCCCTTTGTATAATGTACCTCCCGAACCCAAAATCTAATTAAGGTCTTTCCTGTTCTTTTCCGCCTTTCCTTATTGGATAAAAGAAAAGTCGGTGGCGACTCTTGCTATCCGCGACATTTGCTTTCCAAAGCAAAAACACACCAAGTCAGTTCACCGTATGACAACGAGTTTGAGCTAATTTCACTTAAAATGACATTTTAAAATCATTGGCAATTGTAAAATATTCAAATGAATTACCAAATTTAAATTGTGAAATTTCCCTCCAAAAAACAAGATTTTGCAAATGTTCATGAAATGGGAATTGATGCAATGTTATGCAAGATTATGAAATTATAGGTCATGACAAGAATTTAGCAAAAAGAGCCGCATGATTTGGAGCTATGGTGTGAAAGTTATGCACTTTTGAAGTTCAATCCACACTTGGCCATGTTTTGATCATATCTCTTCAACCACAAATGAGAAATTGATGTTCTTGGACATTTTGGAAATGGGAGAGAAAGATATACAACTTTCATGTTCAACAAAATTTCATTTGAAGCTTTTTTGGTCATGTAATTTGAAGTTGAAGTTGGATGAAAACCTTTCCATTTTTGGAAAGTTCAAATTATAGGTCACTTTCTATTTTTGGCAAATTTTGACTGGACCTCAAATTCTTCAAAGAGAGTGTTTGAAATGTCAAATGAGACTTGTATGAACATGAATGAAGTATTTCTAATCACTTCCCACCTCCAAAATCCACAGTTGACTTTGCAGTTGACTGGCTAGGGTTTCAGTTGACTGAAGAATGCCTTGATGAGATTCAAGCCTCTACCACCTGGGATTTTGATTCAAAATAACATCATAGCTCATATCAACTCTTATGAATGATTATGGTGCCCAAATTCTCAAGAATGGCCACCATCTCCTACTCAATGACTGCCTTTGACTGCTTTGTCTGTTGATTGCTTCATCTGCAAGACAAGGGTTAGATGACATATTTTTGTACTTTTGGTTAGTGGTAAAATGAAAAGCAATGATATACAGATGCAAAACATGCTTGGTGATCAAGAAACACTCTCAAAAGATAACCCACCCACAGGGAAGAAGGCAAGGTGTACAAGGATCCTTGAGGCAATGATATGATATGATATGATGCCATGAGGGATCTTAGGGACAAAATTGGGGTCTTACAGCTGCTGCTGGTAAAGAAGCGGAATGGCTAAGGAATTTGGTATATGAGATTCCGATATGGCCTAAACCGATATCACCAATTTCTATCCGTTGTGATAGTACTGCCACATTGGCTAAAGCTTATAGTCAAATATACAATGGAAAGTCTAGACATTTGGGTGTTAGACATAGTATGATTAGGGAATTAATCATGAATGGGGTGATATCTATTGAGTTTGTTCGGTCGCAACAAAACTTAGCTGACCACTTAACGAAGGGGTTAGCTAGAGACTTAGTGAAGAAGTCGGTAATTGGGATGGGATTAAAGTCCATTTAAATCTATTAGCTATGGTATACCCAATTCCCTTCTAATACAACATTAGAAGCAGAATTCAATGTGGAAAGATCATAGTTAGAGATTGGAGCAATTGTGTTTATCTTCCCAAGGTATGTGCTCAGACCTGCAAGTGATGGCTAGGTTGAATTATATCTTCTTAATGGTTCTTTTGGAAAATTGCAAATGCAGGTGCAAGATTAAAAGAATCACCTATGTGAGCATGAAGTTTTGCTGCTTCAAGAAGCTTGGACTTGGCTTCCTATATGCTTATTAATGGATAAGGACACATGGCTTGTAAAGTGTCAAGTATGAATAGTAGAGTATTGTAAGAAACATATGTGTACTATATCTTCAGACACTTAAATGGATTGACGGGTTCAATCGCTATGACACCCCGATTTTCGAGTATTTGGAATGTGTATTTGTTCTAAGATGAAAATTCAATCGCAAGACATTTTCATTTATGCATTTGTTTGATCGTTATACCTGTGTGTTATACCCTTGTATATATTATTGTATATACTGAGTAAATCAAGGATCACACTAAAATGGGGGGGATTTGTTGGTGATTTTAGTATCATCAATGTATTTTAGTAGTAATGTGATTTACTATAGGGCGATGCAATTATGCGTTAAAGCTTGGAAACGAGTTAGGGGTAGTGCGGAGTGCACGCTCGTCGAGCCAATGTGTAATTGAATGCGAATAATTGAAACGGGGTTCCAAGGGGCGAAGCCCCTGGCGGGGTGCGGGGCAGCGGCCCGTTCGAAATTTTCTTTTGAACAGTTGAATCCTTTCCCAACCGACGTAACCGTTTCTGAACAGTTGCGTCTTTTCGGTTTCTGTTATTGATCTCCTATATAAGGAGTCTTTTGGCCTCAGTTTAAAAAAAGAATAACGAAACCAAACTTTCTCTCTACATTCCTGAACATTTCTCTTTGCCAGAAACAAATTGTTCTTCAAGAATTATCCCCACAAAGATTTCGTGAACCCAGGCAAGAATATGGTCGAAATACTTTGTTCGGAAAGTGTACGAACATGATTCTTCGAAGTTATCCAGGATTATCATACCCGATTCTCTAACAAAATTTTCCATAATAATAATTTATTCTCATTCAACTTAAATCTAATACATAATTGACAATTAATTGAGGCATTCAATATAATGCCAAGTAATAATACAATTTTCTTTCTTCCAATCCAATCTCTTAAAACTTCCTGTACAGGAAGCTTACTTCCAAATTATACTCGTTCATCTCCATCACCAAACCATTCCCAATTTATATCCAAGCAATCTCCAACTTGCAAAACCATATGAGTTTCACCATGTGATATCGTTAATTCCCAAACAAAAAGAAGACGAGTTAACCGAAGGATAATGCTTTCCTACTGCTACACCAGAACAGGAACTAATTATATTAACTAAACCTGCACATGTTGATTCCAGGGAGAAAATAAAGCTCCATGGTAAGCTAACAAAAATGTATCACATTGCAAATTCCAATTCAGTTTCACTAAGAGAATGAAATTAAAATTCAGTGGTAACAACTCAAACCAACTTCACTTCCATTTCACTAACAATGCTTTAATTAAGTTATCAAGTGGTTAATAAACAATCTTCGGTTGATCTTTATAACCTACCAATTGAGATTTCATTACCATACCCAATCCTCACCGAGCACTTTATCTATTTCTTTTCCTTTTCCCATTCTTTTGCGAGTAATCTTAGACTAATACCTATTCAAGCGAGAACAATCAAAACGGTTCCCATGGAGTAACATGGATGTTTTAGGTGCTAATACCTTCCCCTTGCATAACCGACTTCCTTACCCAGTATATCTCTTTCCCCCGGGTTTTATCGATGTTTTCCCTTCCCTTTAGGATAAATAAAGTTCGATGGCGACTCTGTTGTATGTTTGAGCGTGCGATACGTTCGGGTATATTTCCGCTAGCTTCACCAGTGAACTGGTAGTAAGAGATTTTGATGGGTCAAGGAGGACCATAATTGGCGAGATAGACCTGCCCATGAAGATCGGTTCCCATACCTTCTTCATCACCTTCTTTGTAATGGATATCCATCCAACATACAGTTGCCTGCTCGGAAGATCGTGGATTCATTCTGCTGGAGCCACCACTTCGATGCTTCATCAAAGGCTAAAATTTGTAGTGAACAACAAGCTGGTAGTGGTAGAAGGTGAGGAATATTTTCTGGTGAGTCATCTGGATTCGTTCCGTTATATTGAAGGAGAGCGGGAGATAAAGGAAATTTTGTTTCAATCGTTCGAGGTGATCAACATTGAAATGGTTTTCCCAGCAAGGGATGAACCCAAGAAAGCCGAATTTCCAATGGTCTCCCTCCAGGATGCTTTAACAATTATACGGAACGGACACCCTTTGGGTTGGGGAAGAATGTTAGAGCTGTCTGACAACAAGGACCGTACTGGTTTGGGATACAACTCCCAGAATTTGAATAAGCCTGCGCCGATAGCTACAAAGGGATCAATGCTCCTACTATTTCAATACTTCTTAAGTGATGGTTACCTTGATGTGGACCGTGTTTGTGTCGTGGAAGATGTTGAAGATGCAGGATTGATCTTCAAGAAGATTAATGGAAGGGGTGCCACCAAGTGGACCAAAATTGAGATACCAGAAGTAATTTTATTTGAAATGTAATTTCCCCTCTTTGTTTCCCTTTTTATTTTAAATCAAAAGGAACCCATGTCAAGCCCAAGGCATGGGGGACCCATTTGTAGGCCCCCATCAAATTTCCCTGTTTAAATCATTAATGAAAAATATACATGCTTTGCGGTCAATTTTGTTATCCTTGTCTTTCATTTATTATTTCACCTTTTCAAAATGGCAATTTTATTTTTGTTTTAAGAATTATTTTTAAATCATTTTCTTTATTATCAAATAAAAGAATGACAATTCCGCTATAGCCTCACATGACTTTGATAACCCGATTAATCAAGCCAATGAAGATTGTGAAGAAGATGCCGAACTCCCCGAAGAATTGGAAAGACTGCTCAAACAGGAGGAAAAGGTCATCCACTCGCATGAAGAATCAATGGAAGTGGTGAACCTGGGGACAAACGAGGAAGCAAGAGAAGTCCGAGTTGGATTAGCTCTGCAAGACAAGGTGAAGATAAGACTGATCAAGCTTTTGAAAGAGTACACTGATGTATTTGCATGGTCATACCAAGACATGCCTGGCCTTGATACTGGCATTGTCGTCTACCATCTTCCTCTTAAAGAAGAATGTCCTCCAGTAAAGCAAAAGCTACGGAGGACCCATCCCGATATGGCTATGAAAATCAAGGAGGAGGTACAAAAGCAGCTCAACGCCGCTTTCCTGGCAGTTTCCAATTACCTTTAGTGGATTGCCAATATTGTGCTTGTTCCTAAGAAGGATGGCAAAGTAAGAATGTGCGTAGATTATAGAGATCATAATAGATCGAGTCCCAAGGATGATTTCCCGCTACCTCACATTGACGTGTTGGTGGACAATACTGCTCAGTTCTCTATTTTCTCCTTTATGGATGGTTTCTCCGGTTACAAATAGATATGAATGGACCAATAAGGCATGGATAAAACCACCTTCATAAACCCATGGGGAACCTTCTGCTACAAGGTCATGCCTTTTGGATTAAAGAACGCTGGTGCTACATACCAACGAGCCATGGTCACTCTCTTTCAAGATGTGATTCATAAAGAGATTGAGGTCTATGTTGAAGATATGATAGCCAAATCTCAAACCTAAGAGGAACACCTTGTCAATCTAGAAAAGTTGTTTGAAAGGCTAAGGAAGTTCAAATTGAGGCTTAATCCCAATAAATTCATGTTTGGGGTAAGATCCAACAAATTGCTAGGTTTTATCGTCAGTTAACGTGCATTGAGGTAGATCCTGAGAAAGTGAAGGCCATACAAGACATCCCTCCACCCAAAATGGAAAAGGAATTCCGAGGATTCCTAGGTAGATTGAACTACATTGCTAGGGTCATATCTCAACTTACAGCCACTTGTGAGACGATCTTCAAACTTCTCCAAAAGGATCAAGTCGTCATTTGGAATGACGATCGCCAAAGAGCTTTTGAAAAGATCAAGGAGTACTTACAAGAATCTCCTATTTTAATGCCTCGTGGACCCGAAAAACCATTAATCATGTACCTCACTGTCCTCGAAGGATCCATGGGATGCGTCCTTGGCCAACATGACGAAACTGGTAGAAAAGAACACACTATATACTAATTAAGCAAGAAGATCACCGATTGCGAAAGTAGGTATTCAATGCTTGAAAATACTTATTGTGCATTAGCTTGGGCAGGCAAACACTTAAGGTAGTACATGCTCACTCATACAATGTTGTTTATCTCTAAGATGGACCTCGTCAAATACATCTTTGAAAAGCCTGCTCTGACCGGTAGAGTAGCCTGATGGCAAATGGTGTTAACCGAGTACGACATCCAACATGTCACTCAAAAGGTCATCAAATAGAGTGTAATATCCGACTATCTTGCAAATCGGCCCTTGGAAGACTACCAGTATATGCGCTTTGAATTTCCCGATGAAGAGATCATGTTGCTCAGGGATTGCAACATCCCCGACCCTGAGGAAGGACCCGAGCCTAGGTCCCATTGGACTTTGGTTTTTGATGGAGCTTCTAACACTCACGGTAATGGCATTGGAGCAGTTATCACCTCCCCAACTGGTTTTCACCTCCCATTCACTGTTAGGTTGTGTTTTAAATGTACAAACAATATGGCGGAGTACGAGGCTTATATCTTCGGTATTGAAGTCACGATTGATCTTAAGATCAAAATCCTTGAAGTCTACGGAGATTCAGCCTTGGTGATTAGCCAAGTCAAAGGATATTGGGACACTAAAGATCACAAGATCATCCCCTATAAGGAGCATGTCTTAAAACTAGTCCCTTACTTTGATGAGATCACATTCCATCACATTCCTCGAGAGGAGAATCAGATAGCCGACGCATTGGCAACTTTAGCGTCCCATGTTTAAGGTCTAGTGGAAGAATGAAGCATCATCCTTTCACCTTAACTACTTGGACGAGCCTACTTACTATTTGGAGGTCGAAGACGAAGCCGACAGTTATCCTTGGTTCTATGATATCATGAGATTCCTGGGATGCCAAGAATACCCTAAGGATGTATCCATCACCGACAAGAAGTACCTCTGGAAACTGTATTCCAGTTTCTTCTTAAGTGCAAAGGTATTGTACAAGAGAAATTATGATTCGATTTTGCTTAGATGTGTGAACAAGCAAGAAGCAAACCAAATCATAATGGAAATCCATGAAGGCTCATTCGGGATGCATGCCAGTGGGCACAATATGGTGAAGAAGATCTTAAGGGCCGATTATTATTGGATGAACATGGAGGTTGACTATTATCCCCATGTCCAAACATGCCACAAATGTCAAATTTACGCCAACAAACTCCATGTACCACCAATGCCACTCAATGTCCTAACATCACTTTGGCCTTTCACCATATGGGGCGTTGACGTGATTGGGCGTATTGAGTCAACTGCCTCGAACGGACATCGCTTCATCTTGGTAGCTATAGACTATTTCACCAAATGGGTGGAAGTAATCTCCTACGCCAATGTTACAAGACAAGTAGTGACTCGATTCATACGGAAAAAAAAATCATTTGTCGTTATGGGGTTCCCAGCAAGATCATTACTAAAAATGGATCTAACCTCAATAACAAAATTATGAAAGAGCTTTACCAAAGCTTCAAAATTGAACACCACAACTCATCGCCTTATAGGCTCAAGATGAATGGCGTTGTTGAAGCAGGTAATAAGAACATCAAGAAGATCATGCAGAAAATGGTGGAAACCTACAAGGATAGGCACGAAATACTCCCGTTCGCATTGCACAGCTACCGCACCTCAATACGCATCTTCATTGGGGTAACTCCTTTATCACTAGTGTATAGCATGGATGTAGTCTTGCCTGTCGAAGTAGAGATTCCTTCTCTAATGATTTTGACTGATGTCAAGTTTGACGAAGCCGAGTGGGTGCAAGCGCAATTTGACCAGCTGAACCTCATTGATGAAAAGCGTTTGGAAGCCATCTTCCGCGGCTAGCTTTACCAGAAGCGCATTAAGAGGTCCCGTGACAAGAAGGTATTTCCTTGCAACCTCAAGGTCGGAGACCTCTTGTTTAAAAAGATTCTTCCAATTCACACAAACCCAAGGGGAAAACGGACGCCAAACTACGAAGGCCCATATGTTGTAAGGAAGGTTTTCTCTGGAGGAGCCTTAATCCTTTCAACTATGGATGGTGAATATCTTTTCTCCCCCTTGAACGCGAATAATGTCAAAAAATAATATGCTTAAAAAAAAGAGAGAAGCCCGATAAGTTGAAAACCTGAAAGGGCGACTTATGCAAAAATGGGTATCCCGGTAGACTGAAAACCCGAAAGGGTGGTCTAGGCCAAAATTAGGGATTTAACAAAAGTCAGAGGCTGCATTCTGCAAAGAATCTTTCTTCACTCCTCAACGAGTAAATCAAATGACTTCCTCAGTAAATCAGTCACTCTTCTTCTGAAAGCGAGATCAAAGGACGACCAAAGGCATAGAGACTATAGCAGAATTATCATTTGGTGGAAACTCGAGATGTTTCATTGCCATTATAGTTTTTAATTTCTTTTTGCAATTACCTATTTTAGGAATTGCTTCTTTGTACAAAAATCACCCATTTTTGGGACAATTTATCAATCAAATCAGTTCCCTCATATGTGCTCAATATTTTACTTTTCCTGCTTTATCTGTGAAATATGCCTTTTTCTAAATGATATTACATTGGTAATTTCTTGTTAAAAACCCCTTTTTTCAAAAAACGCTAAGGGAAACAACATCAAATTTCATTTCTTTAAAAATATGCTAAAGGTAACCAAAAATGCATTTGGTATCCCCAACTTGAAAATGCCAGGCAGTCTCGTGGACTTGGCCAATCATTTCTTCCCCAGCAGAAATTCTCAGCCATTACACTCAGCGCTTGCTTAAATGTCGAGATCCAATTTCTCAAGTACCGGAAAGTTATTACACTTTCCCCAATCACCCTTTCAAGTCCAATCACGATTGGCATTCCTTAGATATATTCCCCCGCAAAGCCCAATCATACTTGACACAACTTGCAAACCCTGCATTTCGTACATCCCCCTGTGAAAGCCCAAACACGAATCGACATACATAACATCACATCATAAGTATCTCTATAAATTACTCGAATTGATTGATCAAAGTTTGGAATTTCCCGACCGTTGTTAGGAATTTTCCGCAGTAGAGTCAATGTTCGTTCTAAAAACATTTCCCCGAGCAGAGCCAGGTATTCTAGCCATTCCTATGACCCATCACTGAACTGTTTTGTTTCCTTTCAAGTTTCCCCAAAAGATTCAGGTATTCTAGCCATCACTAATAATCGTCAATGTACTCCTTCTATCCCCATAGAGTCATCACCGTATTTTCCTTCTTCCTCGTAGAGTCAGGTATTCTTAGCCATTGTTAAGAATCGTCACTAAAACTTTCCTTTTTTAGAAGTGAAGCATTTTGGGCTCATTCCCCAAGACAAGTCCAACATTCATAGCCGAGAATCATCTCTGAACTTTGTTCCCCAGCATAAGTAAGGTATTCCAATCTTTATAAAGGATCATCACTAAAATGCTCCTTTTCCCATCAGATTTCAGGTATTCCAACCATTGTCGTCACTGAACTTATGTATTCTCCCCAGCAGATGTCAGGTATTCTAGCCATTGCTAAGAATCGTTACTGAACTGTTTGATCTCCCTGACAGATTCAAATATTCCAGTCATTGTTAAGAATCATCTCTAAACTTCTTTACTTCCACATTTGAGTCATACATTCTAGTTGTTGCTATGAATCATCATTATACCTTCGTGAGAAATTGTATCTCCAGTCAAGTCAGGTATTTCTATCTGTTGCTAAAAATCATCGCTGAACTATTTGAGTTTACATTCCCAGTTGAGTCAGGTGTTCCAACCGTCGCTAGGAATCGTCACTGAATAACTTCTTTTCCCCACAGAGTCGAGTATCGTCGTTAAGAATCGTCATCGTACCTTGTCATTTCTCTCCAACTGGGTCAAATGTTTCAGTCATTGCTAGACATCATCATTTGAAACCATTTATCATCCCCACTGAGTCGGGTATTCTAGCTGTTACTAAGAATCGTCGTTGAATTCATTTGTTTAATCCATAGTATATGTCACGTATTCCAGCCGTCGCTAGGAGTCATCACTGAACCTATATTTCCATATCGAGGTTAGGTGCTCCAGTTGTTGCTAGGAATCATCGTATGTTTTTTCCCCAACCATTGCTAGGGACAGTCACCCCTACTCTCATTCCCTAGTGGAGTTTTCTTCCCTCCATTTTCTTGGAATTTTGACATCGAACTATCCTCCTTGAAAATAAACTTATGTTGCATACATCGCATTGCATGCATAATCATCATAACCATGCATAATCCCCAGCAAATCATAACACTATCATCCCTCGACATGACAAATTTTTGGCTACTTCTATTAGTATTTAATCCTCTCATACCTTGAATACATTGGAAGCCGCCTTCGTCCATATATTCAGGTCCGAGAAGATTAAATAGGGGCAGCTGTCATACCTCAAAATTCACCATACCCCATACAACTTTCATCTGATCCATGACTCTATTACACATACATGCATTCATTGTTCTATCGCCATAATTGCATTAAAATTCATGACCAAAAGCATACTGCATGGACTCAAGGAATGTTGTTCACACCTGAGAAGAAACTGGGATTTTCCAGTTAAAGCCCCAGAGAAAATATCAACAAATAACAAAAAAGTCACTTTTTGGTCTGTGTCACCGATTACCCAAATTATGTTAACTAGTTACACCCTCTTTTAAACAGGTGTCCATGGAAAATTTCAGTATGTGTAACCGGTTACCCAAATTATGTTAATTGGTTACACTTGCATTACACAGGCTCCTTAGACCAATTTTAGTCTGTGTAACCGGTTAGCCAGATTATGTTAACTGGTTACACTTGCATTACACAGGCTCCTTAGACCAATTTTAGTCTGTGTAATCGGTTAGCCAGATTATGCTAACCGGTTACACCTGTGTAGACAACAGCAGTAATTTTATTTATTTTTACACAAAGTGATTCCTTTTTCACTCACCTACCCACTTGTTTTTCCTATAAATAGGATATTATTTCCCCCTCATTTGAACCATGCTTACAACCCAAAAAATTCTGAAAACATCAATCAAATCCTCTTCCTTAAACCTAAGTCAAAACGAAAAACTTATCATCTCTCAAAATCACCTCCCACCAACTTTTTTTCTACTTCACTTTTTTTCCTCAAAACATTTCATTCTCTAACACTCACAACTCAGATCCTTCACTAAGTTTTCACCATAAACACCTCCATCCAAAACCTCTTGCTTCACGTTCAAGCTTAACACCACAACAACCTAGTTTTTTTTTCACATTTTGGGGTAATGATTGTAGCTTAAACTTTTTAACATTTTTTGGTTCTGTTTTTGTATTGAAAATGATTGGTTTTTCTTGGGTTGTTTTTTGAGAGAGTTTAGAGTCAAGTTTGTATAAAAATGATTGAGTTTGGTTTACACACTTTTTATTGGGATTTTTGCTCTTACTACCCTTTTATTCACCATTTTTTTAATCAAACTTTGTTATTGTTATCATTTGGTTTTTGTTGTTGACTTATTGTTATATTTGTTTGGTTTATGAAACCTATTAGGTCATGACTATGGTTGTTTAAAGTTGATAAAATCTTCAATGTTTCAAACCTATTAATGATTTATCAATGAATCAAATTCATGATACTTTGAGGCATTGATAGGTTGTCTCTATTTCAACCATACGTGAGTCATTTGATGCATAAATGAAATCATATTCTTTATGCTAACTTTCTAATTCATTTGCTTATTGTTATTCCACTAACCACTAACTACTAACTTCTAACATTTATATTATTTCACTTTATTTTCTTTGGTATTTATTTGCTCACAATTTATTTTATTGTTTATTTTATTTCAAGTACTTTATGTTTATGTTCGTTACTATCTAACCATATATCATTTACATTATGCTAATTTATTTGTTTTCTTAATATCTTGCTAAATAAAAAGGAGTAAAAACAAAATAAAGAAAACAAATCATAATTTTTTGAGTGATATAATCTTCTATTTGTCAAAAGACTGATAGATGAACTTGGAGTTGTATAACCTTCTTTGTTACAAATCTATTGTTAGATGGTTATTAATCATCTTCAATATTTTGCATCAATGATAAGTTATCCCTTGATGCACCATATTTTGAGTTTTTTGATCTATGGATAGATAATCTTCAAAATGTTCATTTTGCACATATTACTAACCACTAATTATAATTTCAGTAACTTTGTTTATCATTAATCTTTATTATTATGATTTTGTTACTATTAACTTATTATTTATTTTATGTCATTTATATTCACTAATCATTGTTATTATGATATTGTTATTATTATCTTATAATTTACTTTCATGTCATTACCTTATAATTTACATTCAAGTACTCATTATCATCATCATTATCATTGTATAAACTCATCATGCATATTTATTGTTATTTTATTGTCATCATACATTAAAAATAACAAAAACATGATAAAATTGTAATACCAAAAATAATCAATTTCACCTAATCAATTTGGACTTAGAGGATTTCATCCTAGGACCTTTGCTTGGAGGCCTTTTTCCATTATCTTTGTGATACTTTATTGTCATACCCCAAAATTTGCCTGTTAATTTTTATGACAAATTGATTCATGCATGACATTCATTTCACATTTGCATTCATTCATTAGCATACATTCTCATATAAATTATAAATTTTAATTTATTTATTATGTGATACAGATATAAAAAATAATAATAATTTTGGTTATCTGTATGATATAAATAAATTTTATATATATAAATAAAATAGTTTTAATTTAATGATAAATAAAAATAGATTTGAATTTTAATTGTATAATTAAAATTTTAAATTAATTTTATTTGTTAAAGCTCATTAAATTATAATAACTATTTTTTATAATTTAGTGACTCATGTTCCATTTATTCATTATTTATAAATAGTATTTATTTAGTAATTCACGTTTTTTACTTAATAAAATTTATTTATAAGAGTAACATTTTTTTAAAAGCCCATAAATTATAAAATAATTTTGGTTGATATAAGTAAGAATAATTTTGATTTTTTTTTTAAATGATGAAAGTAAAAATAGAAATAGGTTTAAATTTTAATTCAATTATGTAACTAAAATTTAAATTAATTTTTATTTAAATTATTCATTATTTATAATAATATTTGTATTTAATAAATATTTAGCAAGGTTAAACCCTAACTCTCCTAAAGTATAAGAAGGGATCCAAATATTTAGCAAGGTTAAACCCTAACTCTCCTAAAGTATAGGAAGGGATCCAAATATTTAGCAAGGTTAAACCCTAAAGTATAGGAAAAGATCCAAATATTTAGCAAGGTTAAACCCTAATCCACACCATTATAAATACTTCATATGGCTGCAGCGAGAGGAAAAAAGAAAGAGAAGAGGAAAAAGAGGAGAGATACAGCAGAAGAAGATACACAAGGCAAGGCAGAAGCAAGAAGGTTCACGGGCAGGGAAAAGAGAAGCAGCCATAAAGCACTCATAGCCTGAATAAGAACAACACACAGTGAGCAAGCTAGAAGAATCAAATCCCCAGTAAGTGTTAATTAGGGAATTTGCATCCAGCATGATTACCTTGCAATACTCTTAATTCATGCATGAATAATATTGATTTAATATATATATTGAGATGATGTATTCATGGTTTGGTGGATGTTGATATTGCTTTATTCAAGTATGTATCTGTTCTTGATATGTCATAGCATGTTGGAGAAATTCTGTTTGCATGATTAAAGAATTATATCTACCATTTAATTATTATTATATGAGTGTTGTTTCTAGCATGATTATGTTTATTTCACATGCTGTTATTACATAATAATGATGATGATGATATAATGGTGATAATATAAATCCTTGGTTGTCTTTAACATGTATGTGTAAAGTTTGTTTTATCATTATCACTTGCAGTAAAGAGAACTAATACATGAGTAAAATAATATAAGCTTCTTGATTTGTGCATGGCTATTTTTATTATTGCATGATGGTTACATATGATCTTATTTTATGTGTGTGGTTTGATATAAGATGAAGTTACCGGTTTGTTATATTCACATGAAAGAAACAACATGAGAAAAAATAAAGTAGTTTGCCGTAAGAGAGAAAGCTGTAACATGCATGGTGGTGTTGTGTCAAAAGGGAAAAATCCATGTAGAATTAGTATATATTTTAATGAAGGCGAATAAATAATGAATGGACCAACATGGCTTGTTGGTAGTAGTTTTTACTATGTTTACTCCCTTTCCACTATAATTAATTCACCATTATTTTTCTATTATTAAAATAAAACCCATTAATTAATTTTCTAATTAATATATTATATTAGTTATTTAAACTAGGATATAATTTAATCTAGTTTATTAATTAAATTTTCATATATCACTTAATTAATTAAAATGGGCTATTTTGAATAATAAAAATCTAATTTCTTTTTTTTTTTTAGTTTAATTAGGTTTTATTAGTTTGTATGCCCTTTTAATTTTGTACTCGTTAATTAAGATTTATATATTTTATATCCCCTTTTAAATTATGTACCCCCATCCCGAAGCCATGTAATAGCGTAGTCTTATTTTTCGCACTTTAATTTTTCCATACCGTGAATATAACTGTCTACATGTACGTTAATAGGATTGCATGGAAAGATAAATAATCGAACTTAGATAAATAATCGAACTTAGATAAATTAATTTAAGATAATATACCTGAATCCAATCATTTTCACACTTGCACCTCCAGGGTAACCCTCTCTTTGTTGCCTTACGATATTACGGTCATGTCCCACGAATGTGGGGATACCCTTAGCAAAGACCCTTTCGATTAAATCATCATCATCCCTAAACAGATAAGTCATAGTCCCTTCGATCAAAAGGTCAATGTCCCTACAAGATAAATCATAGTCCCTCGAACGTTGCCTTCGAATATATGACCTTGTCCCTCGAACGTTGCCTTCGAATATATGACTTTGTCCCTCGATGACCCTTCGTTGTAGCCTACGATTAAATGATGATCGTCTCTTCGAATGCTAAGGTATCCTTACAAATGTTGCCTTCAATGACCAATCGACGACCCCACGATGTCCCTTTATATCCAAAGGATAAGACTACTTACTTCTCAATAGTAAGGACAGTTTTACCCTCCTAAGGATAGGAAATACCTATAAAGACCTTGGTTAGGTATAACTCTTAAATGCTTGCTCACAGCTTAAAATACTTTTCACACCTCACACTTTTTAAAACATCTTTTAGAAAATCACCACTTGGTATACATTCGCACCAGAATCATCGCCGAGTTATATTTTTCTAAACATCTTTCAAAATCAAACGAGATAAACACTTTGTATACATTCGTACAAGAATCATTACAAAGTTAAACTCTCCTTTCAAAATATTTTCTAGACACACCATATTTCTCAAACACTTTCTCAAACAAGGAAAACATAAGTGAGTTAAGCAATTAGGAGCCCATGGATAACCATGGATACAAAGGGTGCTAACACCTTCCCTTTGTATAATGTACCTCCCGAACTCAAAATCTAATCAAGGTCTTTCCTGTTCTTTTCCGCCTTTCCTTATTGGATAAAAGAAAAGTCGGTGGCGACTCTTGCTATCCGCAACATAGCTTTTCAAAGCAAAATCACAAAGTCAGTTCACCGTATCACATTTATGAATGTTGGATTTTCATCCTTAACTTACATTTGTATTGTAAAAATAGCATCATGGCACCACCTTAGGGGGACATGTTTGTAAGACCATTATCATTTGTTTATCTTAGGTCAGTTTTGCACACATAAGATTTTCTCTTGGGATACCTTACAACGAGACCCTTTATTTTCTTGTTGGTTACTTTGCATGCATGTTGCATTACCCAAATTTCATAATCAAATAAAAAAAACTCTTGATTCAACATCAAGTGGCATTTTCATAATCAAACTCAAAATACAATAAAATTATGATTATTATTGTGCGCCACGGGCCTTAAGTGGCGGAGAATGTGTAAGAATGTAGCATTCCTACCCTTACTTTGATTATTTTGGACGCAAGATACTTGGCTTGTTGTCTAGAATAATCATCTCTGCCCATAGACTTTAGTATAATATAATCATAAACATTCTTGTTCAAGGTAAAAATAATACAACTCATCAAACTCATTTTTGTGTCTTAGGGCATCATGCTGAAAACTCTTTTCTCAAAGATAAAATCAATAAACAAACAAATATTTTCTACTTCGAACTACGGAGCTCTGATTTCTCATCCCCGACGAGTGATACGTAGGCACAAGGGCTCCCAATCCTTGTCGAGTACTATGATAATAAAAAAACATTCTTTCACACATTATTTTGAAAAATAAAACAATGATAGATAAATCCTCATGTATGTAAAACAATCCAAATGGTTCCCATGGAGTACCATGGACGCGAGGGGTGCTAATACTTTCCCCTTGCGTAATCGACTTCCGAACCCAAATCTCGGTAGCGAGACTGATTCCTTATTCTCTTTTGCACTTCATGTGTGGACCTCTCTTTTCGAGGGTTTTGTCGACTATTTCCCCTCTCCTCTCTGATAGAGGTAAACCAAATAAATTTTGGTGGAAACTCTTCTGATTTTGCCTCTCTTTGGCATCTCTTTAGTCCCAATTTCATTATCGTGAAATCTCGGTAGCGACAATTGGGAATCTTGGATTCTTCGTGTTTTAAATAAGTTTGGGTTCCTATTTTATTACATTTTTTATATGTGTTATGTTCTACACTAACATTTTCTTATAGCATTTTTACTTTAACCAACCATATTGGTATGTTTCTAAAACTCTCATATTCTTTTATATCATTGATTGTATTTTGTTATATATCTATATTCATTTGCTTACTTATAACATTCATCATTTCATTCATTTATTTCTAAGTTCCTGAATGAGTGTTCATTTTTGCATTTAAAAACTTTTTAAGTGCATCATTTTAATTATGTGAATTTAAGCATTATTGTGTTTGTTCATGTATTAATTAATTTTCCATTCATATAAGCTTTGATCACGTAGTAATTTGTTGTTGTGTAGTTGCATGTCTAATTGCATATTTGTTTCATTTATCATGTCTAACTTCATATTATGTATTTGATGTTTTATGTTGTATATTATTCTTAGATATGTATAGCTCTTTGTTTCTTTGTTTCATTCACATCTATCTCTTTTTGAACTTGACAAAGGGGAGAAGTTGTAATGTAATTCTAGATTTGTTTTATGCATTTTATGCTATTAGGTATTATGCAATGTTTCATGGGGATCATAAGAAATTGAAAGAAAGCATTGATCACACTTTTCTTTTGCTTAAAATCGACTTAATTCCAAGTGAAAGTTTGCCAAGCATAAAAAGGGGGAGACTGAAGTTGCATGTCTTTGCTACATTAAGGGGGTCTATGCATGTTGTCGCGACGCAAAAAATACCTGAGCGTAAGGAACGCTCGAAATATATAAAAAATAGAGTCACCACCGAACTTTATTTATTTCCAAAGAGAGAAAGGGGAAATATCGATAAAATCCATGAAAAACAAAAAGAAATGGTCGTCAAAACCAAATCGAGTTCGGGAGTCGGTTATGCAAAGGGGAGGTATTAGTACCCCTCACGTCCATTGTACTCAATAGACCCATTTAGTTTGTTTTGTGCAAGAATGTTAGCATGATATTAGTTTGTAATCTTCTACCTATTGAGTGAGAAAAGAGAAGAAAAGAAAAAAAAACAATTTTATTTAAAGGGTGCCTGGCAAGATTTCAAAAAATCTTGCTCCTATGTATCTCCAGGTGCTATGGAGAACTCAAGGCTACGTAGTTCTACTTAGAAAGAACTACTGAGTTGATTGCTTTTAAGGAGTGGTCCTTTAAACATATTGAGTGACTAAACCCTACTTGTTGCTCACTCTTGAAGGCGAAAGTCTTTATTTGTTTCACATCGATATGGATAAAGCATACTCATTTCTGAAAATGTTTTCGAAATCGCACAAGGGCGGAAAACATGTTTGATTTGTTAAGTTGCTTTTAAGTGGAGACAAGCATCCAAACAGGGAGCCCTACTGCAGTACTCAAATGCCCGAAAAGGAAGAGGCCTAAGGCCAATCACTCTCCTTTCATCCAAAAGTTTATTTATGAAAAATGTGTGGCGAATTAAGTCAAAGTTCATTAACGGAAGACAATTATTCACACAGGAGACTCTACTGCAGTGCCCAAATAATCGGTAAAGAAAAACTTGATACCTAATCAATCTTTTTCTTCTATAAGAGAAATGACTTAATTCAGATAATTATTGTATTTTAGTATGGAATTCGAATGTTCGAACATGGAGCTCTACAGCAGTATCCTAACATTTGAGAAAGAGAAAGTCTAATCAGATTCTTCCATTTTTATTGTGAAAAACTTTTAAAAAGGGGAAAAAATTATCATTGGATCAAGTGTCTAAAGTTGATTTATGAAAAGAGTTTGGATTAATCGAGGGAGGTGCTCGACTTTGCATTCAATTTGAATTTTATTTGGGAAAAAGACTCAACATTAAATCGAGTGTTTATTTTTTGTTCTTTTCTGAAAGTTACTAATTTTAAGCTTTGGTTAACATTCAAATAATACAATAAAGATAAATGAAAGCAGTAAACTTATTACACATCACGAGAATGGGGGTATAATTTTTTGAATGGGGATACATTACAACAATTAACAAAAACAAGCTCAAAAGACAATTGTAAATAAAAAATCTCGTTGTAAGAAGGCCCAAGAGAAAGTCAATGGGCAAAAATAAAATCGGTGTTTTAAACTATTGAATTTAACACTATGTTAAGCAATCGTATCTGAGGCCGGTCAACAAAACCCTATGCGTTTAAGCAACTTCTGAAGTTAAATTGAATTTTTAACTCCGAAATTGCAACACATATGTGAAAATCGGTGATTTAAGCGACATTTGGAAAGGTTAAAAGAAACGAAACTTAAACTAAATAATTTATCGCTATGTTAAACAATCGTAAAGCGATTTATGTAGGAATCACCCTATATGAGGCCAGCCAAACCACTATAAACCCTGGTGTACACTTTTCTCTCTCTCTCTCTCTCTCTCTCTCTCTCTCTCACACACACACACACACACACACACACACACACACACACACATCTCTCTCTCTATCTTTATCTATCTCACACACACACACCTCTCTCTCTCTCTCTCCTTTGAATCTTCATAGTTAATTGCATGATTAGGCCGTTTTTCATTTCTTTCTAGAAATTGTATGCCATTAAGATCTTCTCTTGGTAGCGATTATTATTGTCATACCCCAATTTTTCCCCTCATTCAGTAAATCGATACACTCATCATAAGTTTCGCATCATCTGCACATCATAGCATGCATTTTATATTGCATAATGCCTGAAATGACAACCAGAATAAATTTTTAGATTGGCAGACAAACCGGTCGAACTGATCCTCAAATGAACGCAAAGTTAGCGGGCTAAAATTTTCAAGATCGATCTTGCAGACGTCAATTTCGTTAATCTACGGTTCTCTTAGTTTAACCTGGTGTGCTCATTTTAATTATTTTAAATATTTTTTCGGTCGTATTTCGGTCAGTCTGAGCCTTTTAACCGGTCAAATTTTATTTCAAAATTGGTTCAAGCGTTGTATATTTCCAAGAGGTTTATTCCGTGTTGATCATTTTAGTGTATTCATTTTAATTTTTCGAGCATTTTTGCACCAGATTTTTATTAATTTCAAACCATTTTATTTTAGATTTTTTTTATCAAAATGTTGAAAAAATATAAATAGAAAAAATAAAACAATTTATTTGTTTTATTTACTTTTATTTCAAAATTACTAATTTTATTTCATCTTTTAGTTGTAAACCATTTTTTTTTATCATTTAAGTGTTAATGGGGGTATTTTAGAACTTTTAGCATAAGAACCCTAGTATATATATTAGCTAAGCACTGCATGGAAAAAGAAAACCGAGACCAGTAACACTCAGAGCGGCGCCCCCATCCCCACATTCGCTCTAACTCTCATTTTCAACAACCAGTAATAAAGTTGATTTGCCCTTCAAAAAGCTCAAACTATTTTACCATCACTTCTCATCTCACATACCATTCACCCCTATAAACCACCATGAATTTTTTTCTTCTAATAACCATAAAACAATGCCTAAGACTCTCTCACTCTCAGTTTGCCAGTGAAAAGTTATTCACTCTTTTCTCAAGACCTCGAATTATATTCAAAACACACAAAAATGAAAAGGAATGGACTTCTATTTTTGTTCAGTAGAAACGTTATCATCTTCTTCATATAAAGTAGAAACGTTAACCTTTACATCCAAACAGATCCAATTCATTTCTACTCACCAACAAATTGTTCTAAACCCTTCCACCTGCATCATGAAAATGCGCGAACCTCCATCCAACATGTCAACCGCCGTGCCTTTCGTTCCCTCCATATCTCCCTTCTCTTCCACCTCAAAATAGTAACACAACAACTTCCGAAGAAATCCCTTCATAACACCCTCCGTCCAAGTTTCATCCGCCGACCACCATTCAATATCATCACTTTCAAACTTAATACTCCACAACCATAATACTTCTACCATCCGCCTTCATCTTACTCGCTGTCGGAGAATGCAGCAACCACTATTGTGTCGTTGCAGTATAACGGGCATCGCATCCTCAAATCCATCGAGAAATGTCCGGAAGAGAAGACCATTGACCACCATGCCGGTATCACTTCACACACCTATGATACCAACCATGGATTCCACTATCGATTTTCGCAATCTCGATGAAGGCTTCGGCGGCAAAACCTACAAGCACAAACTTGAAAAAGCTCAAGCAATCGAGGATGCAACTATGGAAGAAATCCACGTCATGGAGATGGAGACTGACGAAACCGCCCCTCCTCCAGCGAAGAGATCTGCGCTTCCATCGAAATCAGATCCCAATAAAACATCGTTTTCGTCTTTTTCATTTGGTAAACCTACCTACGATAGAGTGATTGCTGTGAGAGTCTTCGAGAGGAACTGGAAGCAGGTGCGGCAGAGACGGTCGTCGGTGATGCAGGTTAGCAAGATGGAACGATGTTTGAAGAGAGGGAGAAAGCGAAGAGTATTAAGACGGGGTTTAAGGAGAGGATCACGAAGTTGAAAAGAGATAAGGTTGAATAATGTGGTTTCCAAAATTTCTTGTTTTCCTGCGTTTTGTGTCACAGTATTAGGATCGTTTGTTTCTTTTTTTTGTGTTTTTTATAGCCACATGTCGCCAAATGGTTGAGTAAGCATATGTCGCTTCTCTCCCTGCCATCGCTTTTTCTCTCTCATTTTAGAAATGTGTTTTGTTTTTATTATTTCTATTTCTTTCTTATTTATTATTTAAATTGATTTCTTATGATTTGTTTTTAGGTTTAGTGTCATGTGGCATGGGTCACAGGCCTATGTTTAATATGTTTGTCTTTATTTTACTCCTACACCCCTTTTTTGTTACTAGAATTTATTTTATTCAGTTATTTTGTTTGTTTATTTTGATTAGTTATCCAATCGATTTGATTTAATTGATTAATTCTATTTTAATTAATATTTGAAATGTTAGATTGTTTGCTTATAAATTTTAGTTGGTATTTTTATTGCTAACTTCTGAACATTGTAAATAGTGTATTGATGTAAAGATCATTTGATTAGTTGTTGTGTCGATTCCTTTGTGTTGCGACCTCGGAGTTAGAATTCAATTAACTCTTTAAAAATTGCTTCAACTCATAAATTGTTGCTCGACTTCTTATAGAGTGATTCCTACATGAGTCCACTCTAAGTTAGCTTATAGCTAAATTCAGTTGCTTTGGATTTCGGTTGGATTCTGATCATGTGGCTTACTCTTGGGCCTTCTTACAATGAGCTCTTTTCTTTCTGCGTGATCGCATTTACTTGTCTGCATCTCAATTACCCCCAAATCACTTCAAACCATTTTCTTAAATAAATCTGAAGAAAAAGATTACCTGGTTGAAAGGTCCAGTCATAATCTCGAATGCTATGCCCAAGTCGTAAGAGCTTGCAAGCCATAAGTGTTCGTCTTCTCTTCAAAACACTTGTAAATATTCAAACTTCTTTATTCAATAAAATTGGAAGAAAAAGATTACATGGGTGAAAGACATTTTATCTTAAGATGATGTAAAGAAATGCTTCGTCCTAAATTGTTGAGTTGAAATAAATGACATTTTTTCGAATGTTGATTTGTAAATCCATTCGATGTGTGGTATACGTCCGCTCTCATCTGTTTTGGGTAAAACAATGTTTTTTTGTCGATTAATACAATATAGATTTCGCTAAAATCAACCAACCAACAAACATTTTCTACCAAGAATTATGTAAGCCTTGAGTTCTCTATTGCACCCAGAGATACATATGAGCAGGATTTGTAAATCTTGTCAGGCCCATTAATAAAAAACTTAGGTTTAGTCCCCTTCGTTGCAAAAAATCCAACAACATCTTCTCTTTTGTTTTGATACTATTATTCTTTCCCTCCTAATAACTTGAGAATCCTAACATTTCAAGCCAACACTAACGCGCACAACTAACCTAATGGTTCTTTTTTAGTACAACGAATGTGAGGAGTGTTAACACTTTCCCCTTGCGTAATCGACTCCCGAACCCAGATTTGGTTGCGACGATCATACTCATTGTCGTTCTTTCTTGGGGTTTATTGATATTTTCCCTTTCCTTTTTAGGAATAAATAAAGTTCGATGGTGACTCTGTTCAGTCCATCATGCGAGCGTGCGATTGCGCTTTGCTAAGTCATGTTCTCATTTTTTCGAGGTGTGACAGATGGCGACTCTGCTTGGGAATGATGATTTCCCTAAGTGAGTCAAGCCTAGTTAGGTCATTTGTGTGCCTTTGTTTGTTTACTTGTGTGACTTTTCTTTATTTCTTTTGTTATCTTTATTGTAATATTAATATCATCTATTGTATTGGTTCCATTATGCTTTGGTACTTAGATATTCTGATTTCAAACCTTGTGGGAAATACTTTTTACCCGAGTCTCGAGTAAAAACATAATATAGGACGAGGTTGAGTAGTGCGGGTCCGCGAGATGAATTTCTCGTTGGGTCAGTACGAGAACCTTACTTAGAGTAGATCCTTGGGAGAATGTCGTCGCCCGACTAGTAAGTTGTCGTAAGGTTCGATATTTTCATTAGGATCCATGACTCTGAGGACCATTTATAGAACCTTAATCCTTTAACCAACTATGAAAGATGGTTCCGTAGTGTGGGTCTGTGAGATGAATTTCTTGTTGGATCGATGCGAGAACCTCACTTAGAATAGATTCCTCGGACGAGGTTGACGCCCGACAAGTAAGTTACCGCATGCAGCAAACAATCTTGTGTATCCATGACTCTGGGAACCTTTGTAACCCTAGATCATACCCAGTGAGAACCTATTCTTGGAAAGCAATCAGATTCATCAGTACCTCAGACTTTTGAACCTGTGTATTGAAAAATAAACTAAATATACATGGCTTGCATTACATTCATTCACATTCCATCCCATCTACATCTCATCAGAATGCATGTCATTTTCCAAAAAAAAATTACAAAAAAACTCATCCATCCTTTGTCCATGATCAGCAAAGTGATTCCCGACACGCGTTTAGAACAAAGAACCACGTGTCAGGAGATGATGGACGAGCTAATGAGAAGTCAAGAAGCATTGAAAGAGGAACTCAATCTTTTGAAAAGCCAGATTGGATGGGTCTTGGAAACCCTACAAGCCTTGTTGAGAAAAGAGGATCATCCAATACATATTGCTGCAATGGAGGGAGCTACTACTCCACACCCATCCGGTGTTACCCTAAGTCAAGGACAATTCTATATGGAAACTCCTCATCTACCGGTATATTCCCTAAGGATGTCATCATCAACGTCCTCTGGCTATTCCTCCTCAAAATCACCGAAGTCAGGTTCAGAACAAAAATCAGAATCAGAATAAGGGGAACAAAGATCACAATGACCTGATTCCGGTGCCATATAGCAAGCTCTTCCCACAGCTGATCCAGAATGCTTTGGTGACCCCTCGAGGTCTCACACCTACGTCACCACACCTGCCATGGTACAATCTAAATGTAAGTGGGACATGACCTAGATTCTTACTTAGCGCTGAAAGCCTTGGTACGAGAACTGATTAACAAAAAGAGCTTAGTTTTTGAAGAAGATCACCCGAAGGTCAAATATGGATACCTTATTGGAACAATGGGGAACTCCATCGAGGAATGCAAGAGTTTTAAGTTCAAGCTGCAAAGATTGATTTACATAAGGTCACCAACACTCAAGGAGGAAGGCTCAGGTACATATATCTTGATTTCTGGGCCAGGTAATGAGAAAGGCAAAGGACCCCTGAAGCCCCTCAAGGTTTTTTACCACAAGGAAGAGTTCAGGGATGTGGCTAACGAGATATCATTGTTTCCCGATAAGAGCATTGGGATATCGCCTTGGATTTCCAATGTCATGACCCATGCCAATGAAAGCAAAGGATAAGTGAGTAGTGGATCCAAGAGGGTTGCCTCTAACGATGAGATTGAAGGAAAAGAATTTGAAGATCGTCGTGTCAATGTCAAAAAGTTTGTCGATCCCAACCTTCAAATGGATGAAAATGAGCAGTTAGCAATGCCCAAAGTACCATACCAGCAACCACTACCTTTTGGTCTTCATTACCAATAATCCTGGTTTGCTCCTCATCCAAATCAACGAGCCCAAGTCCCGAGATATAAAAATCAGCATCAAAATCAGCCTAGGCCTCGAAATAACTTGGAAAGAAGAAATGTTCCTCGTCATCCAATCCTTATGACATATAGCCAACTTCTACAACCTCTGATTCAAAACTTGTTGGTGGTTCCTAAGTATCTCAATCCGGTTCCACAACCTTATCCACCCGGATATGAGCCAAATGTGCAATGTGGATATCATGTCGAATCAGAAGGGCATTCAACTGAAGACTGCAACGCTTTCAAAGCCAAAGTATAACAGTTGATTGACAACATGTATATAGCCTTTCAAGAAGGAAGCTTGGTGGTAAATGTCAACCTATCACCCGGACAAGTGAGAAGACCTCAAGGGGTGTCTTCCGAAGTTAATGAATTAAGTTTAAAGAAGTCAATCCCCTAAAGTTGGCAATCATTTGGTTGTTTCAACATTTATTTTGTAATTTCCTTGCATGTTGATTGTTAGTTGTTTTTAAGCATTGCTATTTTCTTTGAATTGGTAAGATTAATGAAATGTTTATGCATCTTTTGAATTAACCCATTCGTATTCACTCATTTTTCATTCATGTTAAAAACAAAAAATACTTCTCTCATTCACTTTTGTTTATCAAACAATTGTGTTAACAAAGATTGGAAGGAGGAAGATGAAAATGAAACACCTTAAATTGTTGTGGTATGCTTTTGAAGAAAATCTTGCTGCTGATGTAAGGCATTGTTTCAAATCCCCAAACACGGGAGAGATAAGGAGTTAGTCCCTAGTCAACCACTTTGAGCCTTGAAGTTAGTATTTCTTTCGGAACTCAAACCCTTAATCTTAACCAGGGGCAAGGTAGTTTGTTCAATTAATCTGACTTTGCATTTAAATCGCAATAGGTAACATCCCACTTAAAGAGATCAACCATATGTTATCCTTCACACACAGCTTGAAGTGTCGAAGAAGTTGTGAAAAGCCCAATATTATAGTGGTTGTTCCTCAATAACCAATAATATGGCAGTCCAAAACATTTTCATCAAAAAAGGAAAAGCCCGCTAAGTCGAATACCACAAAACGACTTAGGCAAAACTATGGCATCCCGATGGACCGAAAGCTTCAAAGAAGCGGTCCAGGAAAAATTAAGGATAAAAATCAATCAAAAGAGGTCACCAAAATCCTCAACAAAAACAAAATAAGGTGATTGTCATTTCAAGAAAATCTCATCTTGAATTCTCATTTTCACCTTCACACCTTCGAAGTCGAATGTGTGTATCGAATTAACTGAATGTAGGAATTGGAGATCATCAAGAAGAACGAGTGGATTAAAATTAAATTTGAGCCTTATATCCTTTTGTTTAAAAAAAAGTGAACCAAGCCATATTACAACCCTTAAAAGACCTAATTGAGGCAGGGTTTATTATGAAAGCATACTACAACAAGGTCGTGTTAACCTAACTCCAAATGATTTTTGTTAATCATTTGATCGCACCAACTTGCATACCGTGAATGACTAGATCATCATTGCGTTCTTATCAGTGACTCGTTCACCGTATTTCACCGGTTCATATCAATAAATTTTGATTTCAATTTTTTGCATAAGCACTGCATTAAAATTACCATTTTTTTCAAGAACAATATTATTTGCAAGTCAGCACTTCGCATCAAAGAATTTCCAACAATGTATAATTGAGGAACTTGATAAAGTGAAAGAAGTCCAGTCAGGGGAAAATTACTTTGAGTATCATTCAATCCGAGCCAATAACCCCAAGGTTCAGTTAGCCAAGAGTAATTTGCTTCAAGACTCATACTGGGGAAAGCCACCTCAGAAGCTCATTGAGTCCAACTAGCCAAGGACAGTCAATCAGAAGTCTACTATTCCAGGTTTTGGTTAGTCAGGGTCAGATCACTGCGGTATTCAAACATTGGGCAAGCCATCTTGATATTGTCTCATGTCAAGCTGTTTCAAACTCACTTTCAAGGTGAACATTTTCAAAGACCCAACAGACTGGGGCAAGATGAGCCACAGACAGGCACCCCTTCATGCTTTCAAACAGCTCAAACAAATTCTTCCATACGTCAATAACTATTGAGTTTAAGACGAGTGCTCGAAAATTATGCTAGCACAATTCACTAGTCCTCAAAAAGGATCCCATTGGCTAAGTTGTGGTTGTCAAACTTGATAGAATTATCCTTTGACAACATCTATTACAAAATATTTGGTTGATTTCTCGGTGTTGAGGAATCATGACCTCCATAAAAAGCCTTTACAAACTCCCAGTCCACTCAAGTGTCAGCATTTTCATATCATGATCATTAGTATATCATGCATAAAAACAAATTCAAATCATGCATAGCCGAAATGTACTTCGCGCTCATTTTGCATTGACCCAGATCTTGTTGTTGATCTTATATCCTTTGACCTCTAATTCTAGTTATTCTTTGGTGCCCTTAAACCATCATCTGATTTTTGTAGTCATTTTCAAGTCCAACTCAGTTGACACCTATCAAAAAAAAATTGTCCATGAGGTTCAATTCCTTTTGGGATTTTCTGATGAATTTTCGGATTACTCCTTTGTTTATTGATGTATTTCCATAACTTGCCTGATGTGTTTCCAGATGTTCCCCTACCTATCTGATGTATTCTCGAATATGTTTGTCTTGTATTCTGATGTATTTCCAGAATTTCCTCGATGTATTACCAAATGTGTTTGTATTATGATGTATTTCCAAAATATCACTTGTAACTCTGATGCATTTCCAGAATTCGTTTCTTTTACTCTCCGATGAATTCCTGGACATGTCATTTTTGTTCCGACACACTTCCAGAACCTCTATATCATTCCCTGGCATTATTTCAAAACTCATTGGTGTCTCCTAATATTCAGTTGTTACTAGGAATTATTCCAAGCTCAGTGGTTACTAGAACTTATTTTAAACCCAATTGTCGTTGGCATCACTGTCACTCTGCTTGTAAATACAATCGTAATTGGTATCTGAAGTTTGGTTTTCGCCAACATCATTTCAAGTCCAGTTGTTGCTGGCAAACTCTGTTGTAGCCGGTACTTATTTTTCTAATGACTTCCATCAAATCCAATTGTTGTTGGCAAAATCCGTTAAAAGCTGGTTGTAATCCATTGATTACGGTCAAAATCCAATTGTTGTTGGCAAAATCCGTTAAAAGATGGTTGTAATCCATTGCTTACGGTCAAAGTCCAATTATTGTTGGCAAAATCCGTTAAAAGATGGTTGTAATCCATTGCTTATGGTCAAAGTCCAATTATTGTTGGCACGTACAAAGAGTTTGATTACCCTGTCTTTCCTTATGGTTCCGTGAAAGTAATGTATGACTCATCATCTTGAGGAATTCCCAAGAGCTTGAAGGTTTTTCGTGTTAGAAAACTCCAATGATATTGGTTTTGTTAGATTTCTTTGTAAAGAATCATTGTAGGCTTTTGCTTGGATGATCTACTTATAAGAAGACGCCCATTTATCTTTGTTTTTCATAAATTCCCTATTAGGAATCTCCAAAATATTTGATCGGATGAATTTCTTGTGAGAAATCTCCAGAACTGTCAGATGTACTCTAAAGTGTTAGGTCATGTATGAACCTATTGATGAAACTTGCTTTATATGTTTTCCAATATTGTCAGGTCATGTATGAACCTGTTGTTGAACTTTTCTTTGGGTTTTCTAGTGTTTTTAGGTCACGTATGAACCTGTTGTTTGACCCTCTGTGAAACCTCCATAATTGTCAGGTCATGCATGAACCTATGGATATACTTTCTTTGAATTTTCTAGTGTCTTCAGGTCATGCATGAACATGTTGATAAAACTCCCTTTGATTTTTCCAAGTATTGGCAGGTCATGTATGAACCTATGAGTGAAATTTTCTTTGAATATACTAATGTTGAGGTCATGTATGAACCTATTGATTAAAGTTTCCTTGATTTTCTAGTATTGTCATGTCATGTCTGAACCTGTTGTTGAAACAATTTGAATTTTCCAATATTGTCAGGTTATGTATGAGCCTGTTGATGGAACTTTATTTTATGTTTCTAGTATTGTCAGGTCATGTTTGAACCTGTTGATGGACCTTTTGATATCCCTCAGAATTGTCAGGTCATGTTTGAACCTGTTATTCAAACTCTTTGAATACTCTAATGGTCAGGTCATGCATGAACCTATTGATGAAATTCTTTGATTTTTTCGAGTGTTGTCAGGTCATGTATGAACCAGTTGACTAAATTGTCCTTGATATTCAGGCTATCATCAGATCATGTATGAATCTATCGTTCAAACCTTCTTTGTATTTTCCCTAATGCTGTCAGGTCATGTACGAACCTGTTGTTAAAATCTCTTTGCATATTCCCCGATTGTCCTTCCTCTAGCAGGATTGTTATCCCTAACAAGTTTTCACCTTCTTTTTTGTTTCCTGTGGATCACCGTTATAACATGTCTCTATCATTCCCCACAAGTCCATTTGTCATTCTTCATCCATCACAAAAGTTAGGGTTCATCTCATCTCATATCCCTAGCAAATCAAAATAAAAAGTTTCTTTATGCATTTATAGCATTTCATATTATCTGCATTTAGGGACAAAATTAAGGTCTTTTTAGTATTTAACTATCTCCCACCATTATCATATGAAGATTAACATTCTTCATATTCTCTGGTTGAAGATACTTAAATAGGGGCAACTATCATACCCCAAATTTGCCCCTTATTCAGTAAATCGATACACTCATCATAAGTTTCACATCATCTGCACATCATAGCATGCATTTCATATTGTATAATGCCTAAAATG
This sequence comes from Lathyrus oleraceus, assembly GCF_024323335.1. NCBI lineage: Eukaryota > Viridiplantae > Streptophyta > Magnoliopsida > Fabales > Fabaceae > Lathyrus > Lathyrus oleraceus. The sequence goes on from NC_066582.1 coordinate 146,383,543, forward strand.
TCAACCAGAATAAATTTTCGGATTGATAGACAGACCGGTCGAACTGATCCTCAAATGTACGTAAAGTTAGCGGGCTAAAATTTTCAAGATCGATCTTGCAGACGTCAATTTCATTAATCTACGGTTCTCGTAGTTTAACCTGGCATGCTCGTTTTAATTTTTTGAATATTTTTTCGGTCGTATTTCGGTCAGTCTGAGCCTTTTAATCGGTCAAATTTTCTTTCAAAATTGGTTCAAGCGCTGTATATTTCTGAGAGATTTATTCCGTGTTGATCATTTTAGTGTATTCATTTTAATTTTTCGAGCATTTTTGTATCCAATTTTTATTAATTTCAAACCATTTTATTTTAGATTTTTTTTTTATCAAAATGTTGAAAAAATATAAATAGAAAAGATAAAACAATTTATTTGTTTTATTTACTTTTATTTGAAAAATACTAATTTTATTTCATCTTTTAGTTGTAAACCATTTTTTATCATTTAAGTGTTAATGGGGGTATTTTGGAACTTTTAGCATAAGAACCCTAGTGTGTGTGTGTGTGTATATATATATATATATATATATATATATATATATATATATATATATATATATATATATATATATATATATATATATATATATATATATATATATATATATATATATATATATATATATATATATATATATATTAGCTAAGCATTGCATGGAAAAGGAAAATCGAGACCAGTAACACTGAGAGCGGTGCCCCCATCCCCACATTGGCTCTAACTCTCATTTTCAACAATCAGTAGAAAAGAATAAAATTGATTTGCCCTTCAAAAAGCTCAAACTATCTTACCATCACTTCTCATCTCACATACCATTCACCCTTATAAACCACCATGAAAAAAACATTTTTCTAATAACCATAAAACAATGCCTAAGAATCTCTCACTCTCAGTTTGCCAGTGAAAAGTTTATCACTCTTCTTTCAAGACCTCATCTTATATTCAAAACACACAAAAAATAAAAAAGGAATGGACTTCTATTTTTGTTCAGTAGAAACGTTATCATCTTCTTCATATAAAGTAGAAACGTTAAACTTTACATCTAAACAAACCAATTCATTTATACTCACCAACAAATTGTTCTAAACCATTCCACCTGCACCATGAAAATGCATGAACCTCCATCCAACATGTCAACCGCCGTGCCTTTCGTTCCCTCCATATCTCCCTTCTCTTCCACCTCAAAACAGTAACACAACAACTTCCGAAGAAATCCCTTCATAACACCCTCCGTCCAAGTTTCATCCTCCGACCACCATTCACTATCATAACTTTCAAACTTAATACTCCACAACCACAATACTTCCACCGTCTGCCTTCATCTTACTCGTTGTCGGAGAATACAGCAACCACTATTGTGTCGCTGCAGCATAGCGGGCATCGCATCCTCAAATCCATCGAGAAATGTCCGGAAGAGCAGACCATTGACCACCATACTGGTATCACTTCACACACCTATGATACCAACCATGGCTTCGACTATCGATTTTCATAATCTCGATGAAGCGCAAACGTGAACAAGCTCAAGCAAGGATGCAAATATGGAAGAAATCCACGTCATGGAGATGGAGACTGACGAAACTGCCTCTCCTCCAGGGAAGAGATCTGTGTTTCCATCAGAATCAGATCCCAATAAACTGTCGCTTTCGTCTTTTTCATTTGGTAAACCTACCTACGACAGAGTGATTGTTGGGAGAGTCTTCGGGAGGAACTGGAAGCAGGTGTGGCAGAGACGGTCGTCGGCGATGCAAGTTAGCAAGAAGGGAATGACGTTTGAGGAGAGGGCGAGAGCGAAGAGTATTAAGACGGGGTTTAATGAGAGGGCGAGAGCGAAGAGTATTAAGACGGGGTTTAAGGAGAGGATGACGGAGTTGAAAGAAGAGATAAGGTTGAATAAGGTTGAGAAGAGGAAGAAGAAAGAGGTGAGTGAGAGACGTGGTTTCCAAAATTTCTTGTTTTCCTGCGTTTTGTGTCACAGTATTAGGACCGTTTGTTTCTTTTTTTGTGTGTTTTTGATAGCCACGTGTCGCCAAATGGTTGGAGATTTTTGAATTTTAAAAAATGATGAGAGTAAGAGTTAGCATATGTCGCTTCTCTCCCTGCCATCGCTTTTTCTCTCTCATTTTAGAAATGTGTTTTGTTTTTATTATTTCTATTCCTTTCTTATTTATTATTCAAATTTATTTCTTATGATTTACTTTTAGGTTTAAAGTCATGTGGCATGGGCCATAGGCCCATGTTTAATATGTTTGTCTTTATTTTACTCCTACACCCCTTTTTTTGTTACTAGTAGTTCTTTTATTCAGTTATTTTGTTTGTTTATTTTGATTAATTATCCAGTCAATTTGATTTAATTGATTAATTGTCTTTTAATTAATATTTGAAATGTTAGATTCTTTTCTTATAAATTTTAGCTGGTATTTTTATTGCTAACTTTTGAACATTGTAAATAGTGTATTGATGTAAAGATCATTTGATTAGTTGTTGTGTCGATTCCTTTGCGTTGCGACCTCAGAGTTAGAATTCAATTAACTTTTCGAAAATGGATTCATCTCATAAATTGTTGCTCGACTTCTTATAGAGTGATTCCTACATGAATCCACTCTAAGTTAGCTTATAGCTAAATTCACTTGCTTTGGATTTCGGTTGGATTTTGATCATGTGGCTTACTCTTGGGCCTTCTTACAATGAGCTCTTTTCTTTTTGTGTGCTCGCATTACTTGTCTGCATTTCAATTATCCCCAAATCACTTCAAACCATTTTCTTAAATAAATCTGAAGAAAAAGATTACCTGGGTGAATGGTCCAGTCGTAATCTCGAATGCTAGGCCCAAGTTGTAAGAGCTTGCAAGCCATAAGTGTTCGTCTTCTCTTCAAAACACTTGTAAATATTCAAACTTCTTTATTCAATAAAATTGGAAGAAAAAGATTACATGGGTGAAAGGTCCAGTTGTAATCCCGAGTATTAGACACAAGTTGTAAGAACTTGCAAGTCATAAATACTCGTCTTTCCAACCCAAATACATCCAACCAATCAAACTCTTTTTTCACCGCCGTGCGATTGATCTTTAAAACCTTTTCATGAACGAAAGACATCTTGCCTTAAGATGATGTAAAGCAATGCTTCATCCATAATTGTTGAGTTGAGATGAATGACGTTTTTCCGAATGTTGATTTGTAAATCCGTTCGATGTGGGGGTATACGTCAGCTCCTCATATGTTTTGGGTAAAACAATGTTTTTTCGTCGATTAATACAATATAGTTTTTGCTAAAATCGAACAACAAACAAATATTTTCTACCAAGAACTATGTAGGCCTTGAGTTCTCTTTTGCACCCGGAGATACGTAGGAGCAGGATTTGCAAATCTTGTCAGGCCCATTACAAAAAACTTAGGTTTAGTCTCCTTCATTGTATAAAATCCAAAAACATCTTCTCTTTTGTTTTGATACTATTATTATTTCCTTCCTAATAACTTGAGAAGCCTAATATTTCAAGCTAACACTAACACGTACAACTAACCTAATAGTTCTCGTTGAGTACAACGGACGTGAGGGGTGCTAATACTTTCACCTTGCGTAATCGACTCCCGAACCCAGATTTGGTTGCGACGACCATAATAATTGTCGTTCTTTCTTGGGGTTTATCGATATTTTCCCTTTCCTTTTTAGGAATAAAAAATTCGGTGGCGACTCTGATCAGTCCATCATGCGAGCGTGCGATTGCGCTTCGCTAAGTCGTGTTCTCATTTTTTCGAGCTGCGATAATTTTGAAGGTGTAAGTTTTGTTAGAATTGGTAATTCAACTTTGTCTTGTTTTATATTAAACTTTAAAATCGTGGTTGTAGACCATTATTCATATTGGTGATTATAAGGTAACACTACTTGTGTAATTGATCAGTTATTAAATACATTTTAGTTTGTTCATTTGGTTTAATTTGATTATCCATCTAAATTATGTTGTGATTTGTTTAAGTATCTTTATGTTAATTTTAAGATAAATTTGCTTCCGTCATGCAAAATCAATTTTATTTTAGAAACTATGATTAAAAGTTTTTCAAACTATTTTTCAAAGTTTTTTTTTTGGGACGTCAATTCACCCCCCCCCCCCCTAGACCGTTTATTATCCATATTCTCACCCAATAAGATGGAGACGTATTATTCGGCCTTTAAGGGCATACAAATGGAAAATAGAAATCTAGAAATATCCCAACAAAGAGCAAAAAAACCAAATATCCAACCCACTCAGGGGTAATCACAACATCAAAAAGAAACTCCCACACAATGGAAAAAATATCGTAGCCAAAATCCTGCCATACAAATGACATACAAGATCATTTAATCAAAGGAACCAAAAAACTCCATCATCAACCATACTTTATTGAGAGTCATCGTCACTAGAATCAGTCTCATATTCCAAACCTTCTCCTGCTTCAATGCTAACTTGTTCTTCATTTTCACTTAATGTTCCAACAACTTTCTGAATATTTTGTCCTGCTGCTTAAGAAGTGCATGCCACAGGATCCCTGGGGTTCACCATTTGGATAAGACCATCAATCACACTTTTTTGGTGGTCGAAGTAGAAATCATTTCCTGCAAGGCTTTGGACTCCTGCATAAGAACATTAAGAATGTGGTCTCTAAAATCCCCAGACACAAGTGACTTTAGGAATTTTATCACCTGTAGACAGAACTGATTCACCAAAATTCAGCAGATTGGGGAGAACGATGCTTGGGACATGTTTCCCAGTAAAAAGTATGTAAGTAAAATTTAGAGGATTCAGAGGAATTCCAACAACTTTATCACTGGTCAAAATATCATGCTTTTTCTTAATCATAATGCAACAAATCAAACATGGAAAGGCAATGGAAAGCTTAATGACAAAGACTTATCTTGTTTCAATGCTTGTTTAAATGCATACTCTCTGAAATCAAAAGTTGTTGTAGATTTTATTAGGTAAAGAAGACTAGCAAAAACTGGAGTTACACCAGATCCATGGTTAGTAGGAGCCTAGTTAGCAACCCCTATTTTGTAGAAAATGGCGTACTTCACAATCAAGTTGGTTGTAGGGAGCAGACCCTTGGACAGTCAGTCATCATGAATATTCTAAGTTATCTCATGTACTATTGTCTTCATAGAGGGAAGCCAATCAGTATTTATGAGTCTCCCTCTACCCAGATACTCATTTATAATGGTTCGAGAGAATCCATAATAGTGTCCACACACATGGACCTTTATCAAGTTTGCACTACTTGCATCATTGAAACCCTTTAGAAGTTTTATAAGAAATTACTTCGCAAGCCTAGGGTAAAGTGGACCAATATCAACCATATTTTTTTTGACATGTGTGTCATCCTATCACTCCATAATTTTAGAACATTTTAGGGCATCTTTTGACAGCTCTCTTTCTAGTCCAATATGCCTGTGGAAGACATACTTCCACTTTAAGACACTTTCTCTGAGTGAAAAGAGACATTATCTAAGGGCACCACATATTCATTATTTGGTAGTTTCTTTCTTCCAACAACCTTTTTTATCTTCTTATCAACTGGGACCAACATGACATCAGGATTGTTAGTGACATCCTATTCAACAAGCTCCCTTTAATGGACTTTCTTTCTCTTCAAAACAGTGTTTTCCTTGATGGAAGACTTCTTAGTAGCACACATACACACACACACACACATACACACACACACACACACACACACACACACACACACACACACTAAAACAAGTTTTTAAGCCTCTATTTCTTAAGAAAATATCTCTAAAAATGTTTTGTAGTCGTGCCTGTTGATTCATGAACTATAAGAAAGTTTTGGACAAATTTTTATATTGTCTAATCGATTGACACTCATGCCCAATCAATTGGGTTAGTGAAAAATCCGCCCTTAAACGATTATGACAACCTCTTAATGAAGGACAGTGTATTTGTATCATTTATTTCATTTTCAAACATTTATAGACGTTTATTTTTTGGGCTTCCAATCGATTGGGGAAGAAGCCAATCGATTAGCACATCAATTTTAGCCGATGGAAATTTCCTTTTGTGTGTCAACCTCTAACCTATAAATAGAAGCCTCTACCTTCACATTTTACAATCCATAAATACGGGTCTCCTCTCTCACTCCTTACACTCTATCTAAAATATTTTCTACTTTCTCTCACTTAAATTTAGTTGTAGCGCTTCGAGAAAGTATTTGTGTTTTGTGAGGAAGTTTGTATTCTAGAAAAGGAATTATTGTAAGTTTATTAAGGAGTATTTTTTTTTTGGTTGAATAATTTATCCCTAAGGTAGTGTTTGTTTGGTTTCAAAATCTAAAACCAATAAAAGCTTTGTTTGGGGATTTAGGTTCTTAAGTCGTTGTTTCGGTTCGTAAGCTCAATCTAGTTAAAAGCATACTTTAGTTCGAGATCAGCTCATTTTAAAATATTAACTTGGTTAAAGGTTATCCTGGTTAAAATCTCATTTCAGTTCGTAAGTTCATCCCTATCAAAAGCTTTCTTTGGTTCAAGATAAGATTGGTTTAAAATTTTGGTTTGTGATTTCATCCTGGTTAAATGCTCATCTTTGTTCGAGATAAGTCCGTAGAAAATCTAGGTTTAACTTGAGGACTAACCGCTTCAAGTTGTTGTTTAGAAAGAAGACTAACCACTCCAATCCACTTCTTGGAAGGAAGATTAACCATTTCTCTTCGTTGTTCGTTGTTTGGTTGGAAGTAAGCATGAAACTTCATTTTCCCCTATATAAAAGGGTTAAAGAGTTTAACCTACTCAAATCTCTTAAGCATTACTGAATACTCTCAAGATCAATTCTTGGGGACAAGATTATGTCTTCTTGACTGAACCTGTATAAATATCTAGTGTCATTTCTCTTACCCTGAACTCTTTATTTTTCCGCATATTCAATTCTAGTTCTTATTTATTAAAAAAAAATTAAAAATGGTTTTAAACTTTGAAAATAATAATGAAATGTTTTCAAACTATCATTTCTATAAAACCCACAATTCACCCCTCTTGTGTATGGAGACACATGTCCAACAATATTTTCATAAGAATAATTTTCTTCAGTCTGTGAAATGTCATATATGTTGTTCTCGACTTTCTTATTGCTATCATCCTGGCTTGCATCAAGTTCTTTCTCACTAGAAAGTTCCTCTTCTATCACAATTGAGTCAAGATGTTTTCTAAATCTTGAATGTCCTTACAAATGGTACTTGGATCAATATCAATAGAGGGATCATTCAAAGGTTTTTATAGAAGATCTCTATTACTTAGAAGCTTATAAATGTTATTTTCACTAGGTGGGTTATCACATACATTAAGAGTTTCAATGGTTTTAGTAATATTGTTTGATTCATCAGCTACATCATCTCTTAGTTCTAGGTTTAAGAAGCATTTCTCTAGGGATGGACACATTAGCGGGTACAAAAGATTTAGGGGGTTCAGAGACTTTATAGAATTAACTTTGTATTTGACATGAAAAACCACTTTAGGAGGAGCAATATATAAGACATCTATTAACGGTTTTGTTGAGTCTTTTGCTTGAAGGTTAGTGGACTCTTTGATTCTTTTGGGTGCCTTTGTAGAAGTTTCTTAAGCTTTCCTGATTAGATCAACCATTGTGAGAGGGATAAAATCACCAATTTTCTTGAGTTTCTTCTTCTTAAGTTCCTTCAAACATTTGATGGGGCAAAGACCTCTGACCTGACCATCAGTCATTCCTCCAATCATAATGCCTTTCATCTTTACTCCATGAACATAAACGACTGCTTTATCATCTTTGAATGACTTCTTTACCTTCTTCATATTTTTATTTTCCTTTCCATAAGTATTAGTACCTTGGCGCGTTCCAACCATGTTTGTAGAAAATTTGGGTTAAATACAAATAGTTAGAGAGAGAGAGAGAGAGTAGTTTCAGAGAAAATAAAAAATTGAGTGAATTGGGAGAAACACGAAATAAAAAAGTAAATGATAAATAAGATATTTTGAAATGAAACGGTTTAGGTATTCTATTGGTCCTGACAAGATTCTTTATACAATTCTTGGAATCTTTATGCACCGGACAAAGGCTCAAATGATTACAGCCCAAACCAACTCATATCCACTCCACTCGACCCAAAGTATAAAAGTCCTCTCACACAGAAAGCCAGGTATACTTTTTGATCTCCGTTTTTTACTACAACCATCTCGAATATTAAACTGACATGGGCGTTGGAGTGCTAACCTTGCAGGTCCACCATGCTCTGATGCATTAGAGATTAACACCACCGGTTCAAGATTCTTCATAGCCTACTTCAATAATTTCTAGTTCCAAAATAGAACAATGGTTATGTCTGTGAGAAACAACTTCTAATTCTCGCAAAAAATCCACGAAGTAAATAAAGCGAATGATCATAGATCCAAATTCTGAAATGTATGAGACTTATCGGAGAATAGAGGTAGTCACTTAAAATATTCTATCAAAGGTTCCTGATCAACCTTCTAATCACACATCATTTAAATTATCCACCATTGACACAACCTTTGTCGTAACCACTTCTGGTGTAGATTTATGACTGACGTACCTCATCCAAGAGGCGAAGAACCTCTGAGCGGCAAACAAAGGTTATATGACACCAGAATCACTAAATTACGAAGAGGTAAACCAAACTCCAGACACATAATTATCAGTAGTTACCATCGGAAATCGCAAGGTACACCATCACAACGTGGAGTACAAGATACTTTGATTTTTATTCTATCATACCTTATTGTCACCACTGAGATCCAGAAAGCTCGCATAATCGATGGCAATCCTTTGGCTAAAATTCATATTCCTACCAGCTGACGGATTCTGGACCAAAGTTGGAAATACAAGCGCACAAAGATGTTCAAAGGAAAAAGAAGTTCCACATATTGCAAATAAAAACCCGTCGATTGTCACGACACTTTCTACCATCGACCAAAATCCTTATGAGACACCTCATAGATGAAAGATTTTGAGCATCAATTTCCAATAAGAGAGAATTAGACTAGAATGTCTTCACCGACCAGATCTAGATGCACATGGTAATGGAGATCCCGTGGTCTTCAGTAATTCTGCAGCTTACTTTATGAGGAGCTCATGAATGACTAACTCCTATCGAAAAAACCTTTTATCAACACTCTTATCTTACCTACTTCTTAATTTTTCCAACCGACAAAGAGACAATTGGTGAAAGAAAGAAACCAGGTCCAATTAATAGAAAACAATGAAAGTTTAGCAAAGGATTTCTTAAGAAATATCATTTTCATTCACCGAAGGTCTCAGCATGATCAAAATCCAATCATGCGCCAATGACTAGACTCTCATTCCTCTCATAGACGCGCTCTCGACCATACTTAGAAGGACCGTGAAGAGAGTCTACCTTGAAGCAAGAAAGAGAAAAATATTGCAGTCATGTTGTTCAAAAGATGTAGCATCAGACTATCTCTAGGGAAAATATCATGGTGTCATACCCTAAGATTCCACCATCATTCGTATCATTTGCATGACATCTAGCATTTTTGCACTACTAACCTATTGAAAATACAAAAAGATTTTCTACTTTGTTTGTCTTAAGCTAGGGTTTTGCACCAAGAGCTTTCAGAGATTGATCAATCAAGACTTGGCATGAGTTTTAACATTTCAAACTCCTCATTCTTACCAAGTAATCAAGTGACTTCCATCAATAAGAATCGATTTCAAGATCATTCCATCTCAAGTTCATCAAGCCACAATTCATCTGACACTCAAAATTAGGGTTTTGGTCAAAGTCAGCTTGATGTTGGCTCTTTGACCAAACCCACTCATACAATTCATATGTCTCAAGAGGTTAGGTTCATAAGCAGATGAAAGTTTGAACACAACTGATGAAAAAGTCAACAAATGCGTAAAGTCAAAGTTTGACTTTTAAGATTTTTGGTCAACTATGGACTTTTCAAGTCAAGGATTATGAAAATATGATCATTGAAGTCATTTGATCAAGTTTAGTCAAGAAAATCAAGGTTACTTGCAAAAAGGGCAAAGATGGAGAATTTGAAATTTTTACTAAGTCCCTAAAAAAACATGTCCAAGTACCCAACTTTCCAAGGCCATAACTTATGATCCAAGCCACCATTTTCTTTGCTCCAACGATCAGATTAAAGACCTTGCTTCATACTTCAACTTTGTCCTAGGTGATAAATCCTCAAAACATGCACGAATAAGGAGATATGGGGTCATGAAGTGGATGATTCATTTGTTTGTCAAGTGGTAAAACACTTGGTGAAATTTTCAGCATGCTGACCTAGTCAAGTGACCAACTTTATGCCAGTTTTTCACCCAGATCCCAACTGATTCAAGAAAAGTGATCAACTTGAAAGTTGTATATCATGATTCCATCTTTCCAAAATGTCTAAGATCAATAAATTCCCATGCCCGAGCTAAGAGAATCGTATTTGGGAAGACAACCTCATGGAATGGTTCATAAGTCAAATTCTAAGCCAAAGTACACTACAAGTTCAAACAAATCCACAAATACATGTACTTCTTGCTTCTAAATCTCACTCTAATCAGAAGATCACACACACTTTTGAACCATTATTCAAGCAACCAAGCCATTACACAATGAATCATTCCATTTTTGGCATAAAGGTTACACTTCCATTTGTGTAAAGTGGCTTTAACCCAACATTAAGTACCATTGAGCTCCCAAATGGCTTTGGCTCTGATACATGCCAACTCTAAACATCAATTCCACTCCTACACTTCAGACAGAGCTCAATAAAACACTCCAAGCCCCCATGTTTTTGCCATGCTTCCTACTTGGTATTTTGTGCAAGAACCAACCAAGCAAGCAAACCAGTACAAGTCTTAATTATTTTATAATATTTGAGGCTTCTTGAACCCTCAAGGATCCCTATAAATAGAGAACAAAGCCTCATCTATCCACACACCAAGCTTTCTAAGGAAAACTCCATTCTTGAGAGCTTTTCAACCTTAACCTCCATTCTCTCATTTGGCTTGTGCATTCTGCAAACCAAAGGTTCCAATCATCTTCTGGAAACTCATAAGCATTAGGAGAGGCATCAAATAGTAGCTGGAAGTAGTGTTGAAGAGGCATTGGACCTTGCTCCAATAGGTATATTCTTGCACTTTGAAACTCATCATACATATGTCATTTCATTTTGATTTCTGAAGCAAATATGTAGCATTTATTGTGTTAAGAAGGATCATTAGCTTACATGTCATTTATATTGTTGTTTATGTGAAATTATGTCGCATGAAACCTAAAGTTTCAGTTCTAGTTTTTGCCTTCGTGCATCTCCATCTTTGAGTATTAGCCAAAACCTATGGTACCATTGTGTTCATTGCATTTTTCTATGCGATTTTGATCTTTATTTCATGAAAAATGGTTGAGAAATGAGAGAGATATGATTGATGGAAGATTGGAAAAATAGTGGGAAAAAGAAAACGAAAATGAGAGAGAGAGGTTGAAGATGATGCTGAGTTGGCATTGGAAAAAGTCCATGGAACCCCAAAGACGTGGGTTCGAACCTGGCCAGCATAATGTTTATTTTTTCTCACTTGTTAAATGTTCAATTTTCTTCATAACTTCAAAAACCCATAACTTCATGATCCCTTAACCTTTTTGACCCATTCTTTTTGCCATGTGTTCATAAGAATGTCTATTTTATGATGATACCAAAAAAATCCAAAAAATAGTATTTATTTTACCATTTTTTATTGGATAGAAAACATGTGTTTTTTAGGTGTTTTTAAGGATCCTAATCAATCTCTTTGGTTTATCTTTTGTTTTACCTTGTTGCTGAATGTTTGTATGATCATAGCACACTCTTTCAAGTGTTGATTGTTGTTGTACTTAACATGTTTAAACTTGATTATTTTCATATCATGTCTAAATTGATTCACCTTAAAAACATGTTTGAATGAATGGTTAGGAGATGATTAGGGTTTCCACTTGCTTGTTTCTTATTCATGCCATGATTAGGGTTTAGGTCTAAACTTGTCCTTAACGTGCTCTTGCCTCTTATTTAACTTGTATGCATAGTGATCCATTTAAGGTTTTACTTTGTCCATACCATGTTCATATGATTCATGTTTTGAATATCCTTCTCTCGTCGCAACTTGACTTGACAACAAATATCTTGATTATGATACTTATCTTATGTGGTTTGATACCCTTGTGTTGAGTAATGTACACTTGTTTAAATCATGTCTTATAATTCTATCCCAATTTGTGATGTTATATCCATATCTTGTAATTGTTTATCACTTCATCCAAGTGTTTCCTTTATAAACTCCCATGATGATTGAATACGTATCTCATACATGTTCATGTGCTATCTTTTGTGGTGTTATGTAAACCTTTGTCATGTCTTGTTTATGATCATCATACTTCAAAAAACATGTAAGTAGCTTGTTCATGGCTTACCAATTTATGTATCTTTATTTACCTAAATCCAAAGGAAAGGATCTTATGTTGACTTCTTAGTCATATATTGTCTGTTTGTTTGTTGATTTTATTTGCCCATTCATGCATTAACCCTACCCCCTTTTCAAACTAAAACACCCATTCAAACCTTGACTTACCTTTAGTCAATGGATCTTTCAACTACACTTGAAAATGCTTTAGTACACATGAAGCATTTCAAACACAACCTTCGACTTACTTTTAGTCAATGGATCTTTCAATTACAAATGCTTTAGTACACATGAAGCATATCAAATCAAATTTTGACTTACCTTTAGTCAAGTAACACTTTCCAAAAACATTTTTTTAGCCCTTTTATTATCCCATAAAAAAAATGCAAACAACTCTTAAAAACATAGATAAAATCAAAAGGTTCCTGTAGAGTACTAAAGATGTTTAGGGTGTTAATACCTTTCCTTTGCATAACCAAGCCCCGTACCTTTAGAATCTCCCCCCTTTTGCTTAGCTTAAGTTTAATCTTCTAGCTTTGCATATACATATTGGGTTTATTTTTTAATCTTTTCCCCTTCCCTTGGATAAATTAAAGTTCGGTGGTGATATTTTGATTCATGAGTCAAGTCTAATCAATAGCTTGGTCTCCGATTCTTCATCGCGACACATGGCAACAGAGTGTCCTTAGTCATCAATAAGCAGTGTACCCATTAGTTCCAATTGTACCACAATGTTACTGCTCATAGATCAAGAACTCTCAGACGAATTTCAAGCAGACCATCGTTCCATCGAGCCTACAATGAAAAGTCCATCTTTGTTGACACCATAATTGACCAAAGGAATAAAGAATCAAAGGAGGACATCATATCCTTACTACTCCTTCTATTATTTAAATTCTCTTTAAATCTGTTACATGATTATGCTAATTGATATACTAATTGTTAAGTGTTGCTTCCAGGAAATATATTGTAAGTTCCGTGCAGGATGGAGTTAGTATCTCTTTGAAGATAAACTTCATGATTAAGGAGAACTTTTCTCAATGTAGCTGGGGGGCCGTCCTTCAGATCTAACTAATCCAAGAGTGTTAGGTGGTGGAGCCTAGAGACGTCCACCTTGATCTGAGTTATACCTCGGGCATAAGATTGATTATCTGTGACAAAGAGCGCAGTACAAAGATATGCTCACGTCTCTCCAGACCCAAGCACCATTGGAGGGAGTACAAGCAAACACACACTAAAACCCTGAATGCTAAATACATCAAACAAATACTCACTAAATCAGTTAATGCTAACTATAACAAACAAATACACACTGAATCAATGAATGCTAAATATAACAAATAAATACACTTTGCATCAGTGAATTATAACTACATCAAACAAATAAAACTGAATCAGTGGATGCTAATTACATAGAACAAAAACAATAGTTAAACACTATAGTAAAAATCCTTTAATGTGCTAAATCACAAGTTACAACAAGTTCAAAGAAGACATAAGAACCTTTCTTCTCAGTCGAGGATAGTGAAAACGAAACTCCGATTGAGGCTATAGAGTTCAAAGAGCACACAAAGCACCCCAACTCGATAAGGCACATACTTCTCATGAAAATAAAGCAATTAGGGGTTCTCAAAACCCAAATAAGCCAACACCTTGCAGCTAATGCATAGCAGACTCGCAACCTACTAATAAAAACAGGCAATTCCCCATAGGCAAACAAAGCTAAATCTCCTACTATGCCAACAAGATTTAAATCCCAAGGATAACATGCATGTCCCAACTCAAGAGCACGACTCAACTAACTAGAAGTGTAACACGGTAATAAAAGTGAAGATATACACAAATCAAGTACATAAAGTTAAATAAATCCACAACTCACGAAGGTAAAAACATTTTTATATAAATATTGACTATCTTGGCTTAAAATCCAGGCTAATGTTATAGGGAATATATAAAAGGAAAAGAAGAAACAATCAAGCTTCAACACTCTGAGTTGAAGCGCCTAGATCAACCCTGGAAATCCCTTCTAGAGCAGCCTTGAAGGGGTCCGAATCCTTGATAAGAAAAGGGAAGACATGAGAGAATTCCCTCACCTGATCCATAACCTGATCTCGGACCCCATACATGCTTTACACAGCTTTTTGGATGGAATCATGGAACTTCTCCCAGAGAGTAGCAACCTTGTCTTCAAGAGCCTTCATAGCCTCAACATGATTATCAAATTCCCGTTGAAGATTTATCTGAATCTCCTATGCCTGGAAGTTCACCTTATTAACATCAAAAGATTCTTGATGCTTCTTTTTCTTCACCTAACAAGAGGACTCCAACTCAACAACCCAACCAGCTAGAGTTAAAGGAGAGTCATGGATCTTCACCTCCTCTTATAAATATTCGACCTGTTTGGCCCTCTCCTGAAAGTTGGCCAATTCCTTTTTGTAGGTCGAGCACTTCTTCTCTAGAGCTTCATATTTTCCCTTCCAAGTGTTCCTCTCATTGGTAGGATGGCCCAAAGTTAGGACGTCCCCTCTACCAGCAACATCCATAGAGAACAAGGAAGCATCCCGATATGTACTGAAGGTAACCTTAGAGCTTCATCGTGTTCGCCTCGGATAGGCCATAAATGAAGGATAAATCTTCCTGTCGATACAACAACAAAAACTTCTATAGAGGTGTGAGGAACACGAGATGGGAGGATATCGTACATTCTAAGGAAGGAGGTTAAAGTCCCTGAGTCATCATCCTCGGATAGGCGGGTCCGTTTAGGAGAGCCCCTAACAACTGGGAAAATCAGATCTTCTTCCGGATCCTTTTTTGCTGGGATAGGAGATTGTGGCGCATCTTCCACAGTTAAAGTAGTTGCAGTACTGGCAAGCCAGACGACCACGGGGAAGCGATATTAATCTCAATAGCTGGGGCGGGAGAAGTGGTGGTCGTGGGAGCCATGGTTATAGAAAGGGGCTTCACAACTCAACCAAGAGAGCCAGTCTTGATATCTTGGATGTTGGCGAATTTGTAGACCAAATCTAGCTTGCCCATGTTATCTTCAAGATGCAAGTGCACATACCTAAAAATAATATATTGAACTCCACCCTCGCCAAAGATCTCTCTCCTCTTTTCACTACCAACTGCACTCACGGTGGCATGAGTATCAATCTTCTTCTTCCTCACCATATAAGAAGTTACTCCATCGGGGCCAACCATTTTTCATATCTAAGACCTTGAAACTAGGAACATATGTCTTCTTTCATCGTCACCTCGTCGGGGGAAAGAGGACCCAACTTGGCGCGATATAAATGGAAATCACGATCGAAGTGAGGCCAAGACCAATACATTAGGAATCTTCTTTTATAGAAATAGTAAAATTCAGCCAGAGAATAGCATAAGGTGAGACGGGCCTCTGGAGTGATGGGTTTCACCAACATGAAACGCCTCAAGAAATTGCTCCAGTCATGAGTGAAATAATCAAACCAAGGATCGTGTGGGTGGAAGATAATGAGACCTTGGTCACAGGCACCGTTTTGAGAGGTGCTTACTATGTAGAATAAGTTTAAAAACAACTCGAGAGAAAGCTTCCAAGACTTATTCTCATCATAAAACTGGAACACCTTCATGTAAACCTAGAACCCCGAATGACGCTTGGAATGGGCAACCTTTAAATGCTTCAAGGCGTCAACCTCAAAGTCAGGGAGAGGCAACCATAGCCTTATCCTAATGAACAAACATTCTAACACATGAGCAATTAGTCGTCAAAGTAACTACATATCCTTTTCTCTAGACCCACATGAGGAACTAACCAATATAAGGGGTCGTCGATCGTCTCAACAACATCAATTTCCATTTCAGTATTCAAAATGGACAAGGTCCTTACTATTTATACATCCACCTAATCATATTTCACTACATCAGCCGATTCCACCAACGACATACCTTTCTGGGCCAGGTCGTCAACTTTAAAGTGTGTGTTATGCTTGATATAAGAAACTGCATCTAGCCTACCCATAACTCCAAGTGTATCCTAATCTCAACATTGCTAGGTTAATAATTATTAGTTCTCCGGTAAACCTAAACGAAATCATTAGCACACTCTCTCCTCGACTTGGTGGTATGTATTTCTTCATCGGGTAACAGAAGGGGGCATAGGGACCTCAAGGAGATATTCTTCTCCATTCACCTCTGTAAAAGAGCTTTGAAAGAATCAAACAGAGAATCCCCTTCATCAGGGGAGTTCCTAGATACCATCTCTGAATCATAATAATCGGTCAGGGAAATAACTTTATGGCCCATGCGATCAGAGAAAAGTGAGAATCAGAGCATACCCCCATTTCTGCACCAGAAGAAAAACATCTCTCAGTATCACTCACTATGTGAACAGGACTATCACTCATCTTGGCTATAAAATAGGAAATTCTAAAGTAAAAATCTTGAGTTGATAAGTGTACCTATTTGTGTGAGATTGATGAAGCAAAGTAATGGAGAGAGACATAAACTTAGATGAAAAAAGCTACAACTGTTGATAAAAACTTTTAGAAAGTAAGGAAGACATTTGATAATAAGAGCGACTATTTATGAACTTGAATACCAAGGATTATGAAAAGTTTCCTCGGTGATCAACTCCTCTTATTCATAGGAAAAAAGGATTGAACAATCTATATTAGTGATGGAAAGGAGTTATTGAATCAATGATTGGATTTATCCTTGGAAATGCAAGCAAACTCAAGTACACTTGAGTGAACTATATGCAACTTCATGCCCTAACTAGGCACATAGACCCACGTGTCAGAGGGAAGCAACAAAACTTTCAATTATGGAAATGCTTTTAATGCACTTTTTACCCATTGCTTTTTCAACTGACTTCAAGCATTCCACTTCCAATATTCATCAGACAACATTCTTGAAGGATGAAGTCGACCATTAAAGGTTTTCTCAACTCCCTAAGTTCTAGACAAGCCTTGGGGGAAACTATTTTGGGCCGATCAAAGGCCCTAATGGTTAAGGCACAAATCAACTCATATCCACTCCACTCGACCCAAATTATAAATGTCCTTTCACATGGGAATCCATGTATACTTTATGGTCTCCACTTTTTATGGTAACCATATCGAGTCTTGAACTGACTTGGACGTTTGAGTGACAACCTTGCAGGCCCTCCCTGCACCATTGTATTGGTGATTAATACCATCAGTTCAGGATTCTTCACATCTTACTACAAATATTTATGGTTCCATTACGGAACAAAAATAATAGACTGGATGAATAAAAATCCATTTCATTTACTTTTCATCCACCTCAACATTAACTACTACAAGATATCCATCACAAACATCCTTAATGCACTTCTTAGTTTTTCAGATTGTGTTGCATTTAAGGCTTTAGTAAATATATTTACAATCGTTTTCCCAGTAGATACATGATCAAGAGTAATGAATTTGTCTTCCACAAGTTCCCTAATGAAATAATGTCTTATATAAATGTGCTTGGAACAACTATGTTGAATTGGATTCTTGAAGATATTAATAGCACTCATGTTGTCGCAGGATAATGTCATAACATCTTTAGTGACATTATACTATTTCAACATTAGCTTCATCCATGAAAGTTGAGTACAACTACTTCCAGCAGTAATTTATTTAAGTTCTGTTGTGGATAGGGAAACACAATTTTGTTTTTTTTTTCTAAACGATGAAATGAGATTGTTTCCTAAGAAGAAACATCCACATGAGGTACCTTTTCTATCTTTAGCATTCCCTGCCCAATCAGCATCACAATACCCTACAATAATGGAGTTTGATCAACATTCACTCCTTGATCATGTTTAGTAAGTTTGACATGAGTGGTAGTAGGAGCACGTTTATGCCTAGAATTTTCAAGACTAAATTTCTTAACAATATCTTAACATACTTTCTTTGTGAAACAAATATGCCATCTTTCATTTGTTTAACTTGAAAACTAAGAAAGTAGGTAAGCTCTTCTACCAAACTCATTTCGAACTCATATTGCATTTGTTGAACAAAATGTTCTACCTTATTGCTTGACATTCCTCCAAACACAATGTCATCCACATAGATTTAGACTATCAAGAGCTTTACTTCTTATTTCTTAACAAATAAAGTTTTGTTAATTCCTCTTCTAACATAACCATTACTATTGAGAAACCCAATGAGCCTTTCATACCAAGCTTTGGGAGCTTCTTTCAAGCCATAAAGTGCCTTCTTAAGCTTGTAAACATTATTTGTTGAACAAGGACCAACGAGCCCTTTGAGTTGTTCAACATAAAATTCTTCATGTATATATCCATTTTGGAAGGCAGTTTAAAATCCATTTGATACATTTTGAATTTTAAAATGCAAGATATTTCAAATAACAACCTTATATCTTCCAAGCGAGGAACATGGGAGAAAAATTCACTAAAATCTACTCTCTCTATTTGGGTTTACCCTTGAGCCACTATATGAGCCTTGTTTCTTGTGACATTACCATTATCGTTTGACTCTTTTTTATAGATCCACTTGATAATAACAATTTTGGCAGGGTTAGATCTAGGGACCAACTCCCAAACTTTATTTCTTTCAAATTGACCAAGTTCTTCTTGAATGTAATTTATCTATTATTCATCCTTGAGGGCTTCCTTGATATTCTTGGGCTCACTTTTAGAGGTGAAGCACATGTTATCTATCAATTCCTTGGATCTGGTGATGACTCCTTCATTTAGATCCTCAATTATGTTTTCTATGGGATTATTTTTTTGAATTATTGTGGATGGCTCTTTGTTTGCAGAAATATTATCGTCTTCAACTTTTGAGTTTTCATCTTCAGGTGATAGAGTGATGTTGGTACCTTTGTCTAGTACATCCAGTGTGACATGTTGCTCAGGAGAAGTAGACTTCTCATCTTTTTCACTAATAGCTTCATGTTGAATATCATCAACAATAACATTTATAGACTCCATCAAGGATCTTGTATGATTACTGAATACTTGGTATGCCCTACTATTTGTAGAGTATCCCAAGAAGATTCCTTCATCACTTTTAGGATCAAGCTTGTGTGTTTTCTCTCTAGAAGCAATACTATGACAATTTGTACCAAAGACGTGAAAGTATTTCACACTTGGCTTTATTCTTCTCCATAGCTTATAATGAGTAGTGTTGGTGCATGGTTGAATGATTACATGACTATGGAAGTGGCAAGTTGTGTTCCATGCATCTGCCAAAAATTAATAGGGTAAACTCTTGGCATGAAGCATGACCCTATCCATTTATTAAAGAGTTATATTCTTACAGACAACAACCTCATTCTGTTGTGGGGTGATGAGGGATGAAAACTCATTGGATATATCTTCTGATGTATAGAATTCTGAGAAGCTTAAGTTCTCGAATTCTCTTCCATTGTCACTATGAATTATAACAATCTTACCAATTTATTTTCCCTTATCATGTTGTAAACATTGACATGAAATTTCAAAGATAGTAAAGTTATATGTTTTTTCTCGAAGAAAATCAACTCATGTATATCTCGAGAAGTCATCAATGCACACAAATACTTGTCTTATTTCTCCTAGGCTTTCCACTTGCATAGGTCCCATGAGATCCATGTGTAGTAACTCAATAACTCTAGAGGTGGTAAGATAAAGGACTTTCTTATGTGACATCTTTTTCGACTTTCCTATCTAACTTTCTCCACAAATCGTTCCTTCTTCGATCTTGAGATTAGGAAGACCAATGATGGCCTTTTTTAAGGAAATATTTCTCATACTTTTGAGATTTAAATGATCAAGTTTCCTATTCCATAATCTATTTTAATCCTGATGAGATTATAAGTGGGACTTTTAACAAGGATAACATCATCCATACTTGGGAGGCTTGGGTAGTCCAATTTTCCTTTTCCAATAATTTTACCTTTAGATCCAACGCCGAAAGTAACATAGTTGTTGAAGTAAGACTTCAAATCCTTTAAGTAGTTATTTTCTCATGTCATGTGTCTGGAGAAACCATTATCAAAATGCCATTATTCAAGTGAGGAAGCTCTTAAGGAAATGTAGTCTATGTGCCTTGTAGTTTCCTCCTTACCTTTCCACACTTGTTGAGTGCACATGTCTTTTGTAGTATTATAGGTGGGGAAATACTGATAATGGAAGTACAGCCCACCATATAGTTTGTAACATAAAGGTCTTATATAGCCTTGTTAACCATAATAGTGACATACCCATGAAGCTTTATCATAGACATTTGAGTGTTGGTTATGACGATGAAAAGGATTTTGAGACTTATAATTTGACATGATAAATTCAATCTTCTTGATAGGAGGTACAAACTTAGTTTTAGATTTTAAATAATCATACTTGACTCTAACTCCTTTCATAACTCTTGATGTCTTGCCTACCCCTAAAATTTCATAAAGGGTTTCCGAACCAAAACTTAACATGTGAATAGATTTGGTCATACCTTCTTCAAGTTTTGAGTTTAAATTATTAACTTCTCCCTTTAAGTTAGAAATTATAATTGTAATATGTACTTTGTCTTGAAGCAAAACATCAATCCTCTCTCTCTTTGTTTTTCACTGGCTATGCATTCTTCATTTCACTTAAGATACAACATCTTGTAGGCTTCGGCAAACGCATCATCAGACAATTCTTCATCACTTGATTCATAGTCATTATGCACAATATGTGAATAAGATGTTTATCATCTATCTTAGTTTAGTTTTAACAAATACAAAATCTTATCAAAGAAGAAATATCAAAGAATAAAAAGTTTAGAATCAAGAATCAAGATTGCATAAGGTTATGAATTTTTAGGAAGAATAGGAAATTAATCTTTATTATAAGATAATCAATTGCAATTCATTATGTATAAACTTTAGATGCTTAGAAAAACTCTCATCCATTCATCTATAAAGTTTATAAAACATTCATGCATAAATACATTTCATGCCATGTCTTTTAAAGAGGAAAAAAAATCATTTTTTATATAAATTATGGCATCTGAATCTGCAAAAATCTCACTTCTAGAACCGCCATATTTTTCTTAAGTTAGTGTAATCAATATGCTATATATGTAATTGATTACACATCCATTCTGCCATATTTTCTTACCAATTTTAAGGTGGTAATCGATTACACAAATATGTAATTGAATACAGTCTGTGATTTTTTGAAAAATATGAAACATTATCATTCTAAACTATTACAAACCTTCATGGAAATGTCTTAAACTTATGAATCTATTCATAAAGGTTTCTTAGGATGTATTTAATACAAAATACATAAGTTTCAAACTACCTCTTTCACTCAAACTTACATACAATTCAAATTTATTTTACGTGATTCATTCATCCAAAACTTTGAAACTTTTTCAACATAAATTGTCCTATCTTTGTAAAACGTTTATGAGCAATTAAGGTTATTATATTTGAATTATACATTGAAAGAAAAGATCAATTTTCTGCATTGGAATTGATTCAAGAACATTACATATATCCAAAATGTGTTTCAAGTTTTGTTTTGATGACCAAGTGTGTGGTGACAATTATTTGTAATTGAAAGTGGCATGCTTTCTAAGTGTTGTAAACAAAAAGTTATGTGCTTTCTGATTTATGTGAGAATCATCATAGTGTTTGATGATTTTGGAAAATTTCCTTTGATTCGGGGAGAATTAAAGTCCATAATAGGATTTATGTTTATGTTAGAAGATTTTAAGAGAGACCTTGGTGTGAGGCTTGTACAGAGATCTAACATAATGGAAAATTCTTCAAGGTGTGAAGGGACTAGATGTGCCCTTGGTTGATAAGGGGAATTAGGACAATTCTTGTGTCATTTACATTTTTTGCACTTTAATTTTCTACATTTTATATTATTAAGAACATATTATTATTATATCAAAAGAAAATTTAGAACAAAGCACAAAATCGTGAAAAATCGAGCAACTTTAACTCACCCCCTCTTAGGTTGTATCTCATACTTACAATTGGCATCAGAGCAGACTAAAGTGACATGCTCCTTGATCCAGGTAGATATGGCTTCCTCAAAATCGTTCTTAGCACATGGTGACAGCACCAACAAACCACCATGTTTCGTTGGCGAATACTATGATTTCTAGAAAATTCGTATGCAAATGTACTTAGAAGTACAAGGTGATCAAATATGGAGTGTTGTCAAGGATGGGTCCTTCATTCCTAGAACTTTCACGAATGATGTAGAACAACCAAATGTACAAGTTTCGTGGAACGATGATGACAAGAAGAAAATATTGTATGATAATAAGACAAAAAATATACTTGCACCTGCCTTAGGAATGGATGATTTTTTCTAGTTTCAAATTGCAAAACAACCAAGGAAATCTAGGATTCATTGGAACTAACACACAAAGGAACTGAAGAAGTCAAAAGATCAAAATTCAACACTTTATCTCAAGAATATCAATTGGTCATAATGCTACCCCATGAAAGTATTCTTGATTTGTAAAATAAATTCACACACTTGACAAACCATTTAATGGAACTTAGAACATTGTCTAGATCATGTCAATCAAAAGTGAGTGCAATATCTGAAGAAAAAAAAGTATTTCTAAAATGCCATTGGCTTCATTAATTGGCAAACTTCGAGAACATTAAATGGAACTTGATCGATTGGAAATACATGAATAAGATCAAGATAAATTGGAGAAGAATGAAGGGCATGAAGTTAAAGTTAGATCCCTTGTTTTAAGGACTAAATATGATAATGTTCAAGAAGAAGAATTTCAATCCGAAGATGATGCACAAATCAATAAATTTGAAAAAGTCTTAATAAAGGAAAAGACAAAGGAAATTAGTCAAAGAGAATCATCATCTTCAGGAAAGAAAGTTACTTGTTTTGAATGTGGAAGAAGAGTGTGAGTGCACTATCCTTTTAGAAATGTTTTGAATGATGTAAAAACTAGGACACTTAGTATTTGTGTATATTAGAACTTATCCTCTATATCTAGATATGCATTTTCATCTCAAGATACTTAAAATCAGGTTAAAAATAATTTTTACAAGTTAAAATAGTGTTTTTATGTGAAAAACAAGGTTACAGGCCGACACATCCAAACTATAGGTCGACACATACTGAAGGTTTTACAAAACCAAAGTTACTGCCTTATATGTGTCAATGCACAAGCTCCATAGGTCGACTCATAACTCATTTAGGTCGACATATGCCTTCTTGAGATCGACGTGTGTTGAGCTTTGGA
The DNA here is from genome assembly GCF_024323335.1 of Lathyrus oleraceus. Lineage (NCBI taxonomy): Eukaryota > Viridiplantae > Streptophyta > Magnoliopsida > Fabales > Fabaceae > Lathyrus > Lathyrus oleraceus. The sequence goes on from NC_066582.1 coordinate 146,407,210, forward strand.
AAAGGCTAATTCTTTGTTTGCTTGAGGTCGACACATAGAAACTAAAATGCCTTTATAGGTCCACACACACACACACATATGCACACACACACATACATATACGCACATGCACGCACATGCACACACACACACACGCACACACGCACGCCCACACACACACACACATACACGCATACATACACGTACATACACACACACGCACGCAGATGTACACACGCACACACATGCACACGCACGCACACACACACACACACACACACACACACACACACACACACACATATATATATATATATATACGCATTCATGAATCCTTTTCAAAACATTGAAAATAATACACAGAATTTTCTCATCATCTTCAACCTTTTCATATGCATACACATAACAATTACACATAACCATTTTTGTAAGGTGCCATCTAGATACAAGCTTGATAAAGTCCAATTTAGGATTGGTGTAATCGAATTGGGTTGAGATTTCTATGGGGGTTTCACTGATAAAAACTGTAGCGGTAAATTCATGACCATCAAGCTATAGATAAGCTAGACGTCAATAAAACCAGAGTCGCCACAACACTTTTATTGTTTCCAAGGGGAAAAGGAAAAGTACGAACAAAACCCAAAAGATAAGAAGTTTTCAAATCAAAACTAATAAAATGCCAGAGATTATAGGTAAGGGGGTTGGTTACACAGAGGGAAGGTGTTAAGCACCCAGAGTGTCCTAGGTACTCCTAGGGAGCCCTTTTTTGTGTGCATATGTATTTTTATACAAAAGATGTTTGCAATAAATAGAGTTGAAGGATGGGAAAAAAATTTATTAATTATATTTTTGTGTTTGACAAGACCTTCGGACATGTACCTACGTACCAACATAAAATGAGGGATCAAAACCTCGTAGTTCGTGGTAACAATTTCAAAATGAATGCATTGTTTTTAACAAAAATTTAAGTTTAACAAAGACACAAGAGGCCTAAAAATGGTTTGAGTGAGTGTTAGTTCTTTTTGGCTTTTGAAATTTTAAGTCAAGTATAGTTAAGTTCATTTACAAGTTCGATTAAGAAAAAAGTTTTAAAAATGCAATGGCATAAGGCCAAAGTTTCTAATTTGAAAAATGGTCTAAGTTTAGAAAACAAACACAATCAAAGAAGATTTTAAAAGGAGGGAGAGATTTGAAATTAAAGAAATGGGGGAGGAGATGAAGAGACTAATCCTAAGCACAAATTTAAAAGTTAAGAGTTGAAAAGATCTGACCAATGGGATGCAATCCAATAGACAAGAATGTCATATAAAAACCCAAATTTCCCTTGGACTTTAGAATCAAGCAATATCAATACACAAATAGTAAGATGAAGAGAAAAGCATCAAATAAAGATAGCCACATCCAAGCTTAGCAATTTCATGATTTTCTTCATAATCTTCCATGTATCAGATGACTTCAAAGATAAGCATTAGACACAGGTTCAAAGTAACAACTCCAAAAAGATCATCTTGCAGATGAACTCAAATGGGATCACAATACTTGCATCAGATGAAAGTTCACTTCACAAGCACTTGATTTCATGAAAGTTGGCATTGGCCAAGTCCTTTTGCATAGGGAGTGTTGCCTAATTCTAAGTCCAATGTCTCAAAGCAAACCAACAGTCCATACAAAATGTCTTTTAGGGTTTTTGTTGTTATTATGTACATTAAGGTCAAAAGAACACAAATAAGTATATGCAATCACAGAATAATCATAAGATATGGCTCAAATGAGCAAAGTGAAAATGACATTAAAGTAAACAAGTTAAATGGTATGAATAATGGCAAATGAATAAGAGCTCAAAATTAAAGTGCATAAAAGTAAATGGCTAGAAATTAAATTTTAGTTGTTAGTTGATTAGAAGTTAGTATTGCTTTTGCTTTTGTTTTGTTTAAGCCATTCTTTGGAGAACACTCAATCCACTATTTACAAGCATGGATCCTTGAACCAAGACATCTTCCAAAGGAAGGAAAAAATACCAAGTTTCCACACAATACCATGAAAGAGGGGAGACTTACAATCTCACTTACTAGAATTCTATGCCTTTTGTGTCACAAATTTAGTGCTATGTTAAACAATCATAATTGGACTTATATAGAAGTCACAACTATTTGAGGTTGGACAATAGAAATTTTGGTGTTAATGCATGTTAGAGACATAGTATAATGAACTATGCTCCTAAACCATACCACACACAAAAAGAATATGCAAAAGAGGTGGACCTAATCTCATCCACACTTATGTTGATTTTGTAATCAACTAGCCTTAGGATATAGAGATATCATAGGTCCATGACATGAATGAATAGAGAAGGGGATTGAGATGAAGAGGAAGGGGGAATGGAATCAACACAAATTGGTCAAAGCAGGACTTTTATCAAATTAAATTCATTCATTCATTTTGGGAGATGAAATGTATATTTCATCAATCCCCTAAATCCAATGATTTTAACCCAACAAAGTCAAATCAACCTTGACCAAGGCCCAACAACACAAGTCAAACTCAACAAGTCAAAATTAGAAACTCAACACAATTTATTTTGCATTTAAACAATTAAAATCAATTAAATAATGCATTAAATTAAATTATGGTTTGTCAAAATCAATTAAAAGGAATTAAATCAATTAAAAGTATTCACAAAATCAATTAAATCATGAAAAATATTAATAATGATCCAAAAAATAATTTTAATTCAGACAATGAAAGAGGAATTTATTTAAATTTTTTTGGTGAAACACTCATATTTTTTGGATCAATATTAAAATTAATATGAATTAATGAAAATAAACCAAATAAAAGGAAAATCGGAAAATAAGAAAAAACGTGGACCACTTGATCTCCCTCATTAATTGAGATGACAAATCAAGTGGCTGCTAGCGCGCATTCCACCATAGTCACGAGTCAAAGAGTAACACAAGTGGTAATCAGTTTCAACGTGCGAGATTAAATCAATTCAAATGGATCAAGTGGCTCAAATGAATGCCAACTCACCACCGGAGCCAAAGCTCTGGTCTCCTTCTCCGGTGAGCTTCACCGGACAGGTTCATCCATAACCATCACCAAAATTAAAAATGAGGACATGAATTTAAAGTAAAAATGCCACTGAGCTCGAATTTGGCCTCAATTTATCCTAACTCCAAGTATATTGAGAGATACAAGGAGTTGAAATTTGAGGTGCACGATCTGAGTTGCTTCGATTTGACCTCAAAGCAACTCAATCTTGTTGCCTACATTGGTAGGACTTCAGACAACCAAAGACCCAAGAGAATTATAGAGAATTGAGTGAGAATCGAAGAGATGAAAATTTCTGGAAAATACCTTCAATGCAGATCTGTGCTCGATTGATCTTGCTCTTGCTTGCTCTTGATCTTGTTCAAGACACTTGAAGGAGTAGAATTGAATGGATGAAAAGCTCAGGACTCTTGGAGTTTCGAATCTCAAAACAGTGAGATTCAAACTCAATTTCTAATGGAAATTATCAAGGTTATCCTTTGAAATGAGAGGGTTTGAAGGTATGGATTCAAAGCTGGCGTGTCGGGTCCTTGTTTCTGAGCATAAAGGGCTCTATTTATAGCAAAACCAATTGATATTTGCACACTTGAAATGGAATCCAAAAATAGCAATGTACATTACATGGGTGCATGGGCGTGTACAGGCCCATGAAATCACTTCTTCTGATCCATAATTGAGTACAAATCATGTTGGAATGCTAGGCAATGGTGTGTGGAATGTTTAAGTTCAATTTGTGCCAAATGATCATTCATGTTCAAGCCATGTGCAGCCCATTCAAATCTTGTCCAAAATGGACGAAATTGAACATTTTGGAAAGGTTAGATCAAGAGGAACAACTTTCATGTTGGACACTTTTTCATTTGAAGCTTGGATCATGATGAATTTTGAGGTGGAAGTTGAGGAAATCAAACATGTCAAACAATTTTCTAAGTGTCAAGCCATATGTTCACTTATTCCACCTTGGCTAACTTTTTATGTGAGCTTCAAATGAGAAAGGTTCCGTCATAAAAGTTATAGATCTCTTAAAGTCCTCATTTGGATTTAATATGAAGGAGTTATGCATTTTTGAAGTTGAGGGAAATCACTTGTTCAATGGCATTGGTCCAAAATGACCTATAATGTATCCTCATATCACATGCACATAAAAGTTGAATTAGCTCTTCCTACAAATATAAAAGTTGAATTAGACATATTGAATTTGATTTTGCAACTTGTAAATATTTCATCTCAGAAAAATTGAGCAAGTTATGGCCTTGTGAAATTGACCTTCAAATTAGGGTTTAGACAA